>NW_028317912.1:6390000-6433953 GCF_062004578.1 Staurois parvus
TCATATTTTCAATATCAATGCCAAAATTTCACAATTTCTGCCCGGGGAGGCAAACTTTTGAGCACAACTGTGTATATATATATACACACGCACACAAGTAATGTGACTTACAGCGGAACTGTGATAGTGTCAGTTAGCCAGTGTCAGTATGCCTTCCGTACTGACATCTCCAGTGATACTAATCCAGTGATCAGTGCTAATAATATGCACGGTCACTGTACTAATGACACTGGCTGGGAAGATGTCAACATCTGGAGCAATCAAGGGGTTAACTGTGTGCCTAACAAGTGTTACCTGCGTGCTGTTTTTACTAAGGGATGTGATGGTTTTTATATTCTCTGCTTTTCAGGGAGACAAAAACCGCCACAACCCCACTGTCCGTAAAGAGATCTGTGTTGTTCATGGACACAGATCTCTCCCCTGTCTCTCGTTCTGCCGATTGGCGGGTCCTGGCCATGAATCATTGGCCAGGACCCGCTGATCCGCATGTGTGACAGCGTAGCCAGGTCGGTCAGTGCGTGTCCTGTGTATGTGTGTGCGTGTTTTTCTGCGCAGCCAGCCCCGCAATGTAGCAGTAAAACTGCAGTCGGCAAGCGGTTAAGTATAAAAGGGTATCACTGAAAGCCCAAAAGACAGTAAAAACAGAAATGTAATTATAATTTCATCTTACTGACACAATCTGTGGACGATCATCAGTCCATAAACTAGCTTTTCAACAAAGGTTCCTTCTAATGGTGCTAGGGGTCCCTTGAGCAGTGATCACAACCCCTCTTTCTCTGTCAGGAGAAATGTAAAAAAAATAGTTTAAAACAAGTTAATATGACAAATGTTACTATCTATTTATTAAAGCTAGCAGCGTAAGAAATACAAATAGTCAATGATTGAAAGAGTGGAGTTTCACTTTGTCATTTGTGCCCAGAAGGTGATGGGAGTTGGTCAGGAGCTCTAAATAGGATGGAGAGCATTACACCCCTGTATAGTTACATAGTCTGGCTGAAAAAAGACAAAAGCCTATCCAGTTCAACCATTAAAAAAAAAAAATTCTTTGCTATAAGCAAATTGGGGAAGTGATCAGTATTTTTATTTTTTTTTTACACAAAGTAGTACATTGTTACTATGGATGAATTCTGAAGTGTTTCGGGAATATTATCGGCTCGTATTCAGCCAAATGCTTTAGAACTCATTGGACGCTTCACAGTGCAGATGGACAATGACCCAAAGCATACTGCAAAAGCAACCAAAGAAGTGGAATGTTCTGCAATGGCCAAGTCAGTCACCTGACCTGAATCTGATTGAGCATTTCACTTGCTGAAGACAAAACTGAAGGGAAAATGCCCCAAGAACAAGCAGGAACTGAAGACAGTTGCAGTAGAGGCCTGGCAGAGCATCACCAGGGATGAAACCCAGCGTCTGGTGATGTCTATGCGTTCCACACTTCAGGCTGTAATTGACTGCAAAGGATTTGTAACCAAGTATTAAAAAGTGAAAGTTTGATTTATGATTATTATTCTGTCCCATTACTTTTGGTCCCTTAACAAGTGGGAGGCACATATGCAAACTGTTGTAATTCCTACACCGTTCACCTGATTTGGATGTAAATACCCTCAAATTAAAGCTGACAGTCTGCAGTTAAAGCACATCTTGTTCGTTTCATTTCAAATCCATTGTGGTGGTGTATAGAGCCAAAAATGTTAGAATTGTGTCCATGTCCCAATATTTATGGACCTGACTGTATATATACACACACACATATATATATACAGTATATGGTGTTATATATATATATAAATAATTAAAAAGGTAAAATACACATATAAACACAGATATATATATATATATATATATATATATATACACACACACAGTTGTGCTCAAAAGTTTGCGTACCATGGCATTGATATTGAAAATATGACTGATGATGCCAAAAAATGCTCTTTTATTGAAGGATGATGATCATATGAAGCCATTTATCATCAATTAGTTGTTTGGCTTCTTTTTACATCATAATCTTTATAAAGTTCCATTATCTTGTTACGCAGGAATTTTGACAGTTCTTTTTTGATCCCCGTGGCTCAGTATCTATCCTAATCAGTACTTCCACGTAAGAGCTAACAAACCCATTGACTATTTATACACTGATACTAATTGCAATTTAAAAAGCCACAGATGTGCGACATTAACCTCTAATTGGCATTTTAACCCGTGTGTGTGTCACCTTGTGTGTCTGTACCAAGGCCAAACATTCCAGGGGGCAGAGATTCCTTATCCGGGGGGTGGAGACTTTTGATCCGGGGGGCGGAGACTTCTGATCCGGGGGGCGGAGACTTCTGATCCCGGGGGGCGGAGACTTCTGATCCAGGCCATTTTGGTGATTTCTGTTATCATTATGATTTAAAAAGGAGCCAAACAACTATTGGATAATAAATGGCTTCATATGATCATCATCCTTCAATAAAAGAGCATTTTGTGGCATGATCCGTCATATTTTCAATATCAATGCCAAAATTTCACAATTTCTGCCCGGGGAGGCAAACTTTTGAGCACAACTGTGTATATATATATACACACGCACACAAGTAATGTGACTTACAGCGGAACTGTGATAGTGTCAGTTAGCCAGTGTCAGTATGCCTTCCGTACTGACATCTCCAGTGATACTAATCCAGTGATCAGTGCTAATAATATGCACGGTCACTGTACTAATGACACTGGCTGGGAAGATGTCAACATCTGGAGCAATCAAGGGGTTAACTGTGTGCCTAACAAGTGTTACCTGCGTGCTGTTTTTACTAAGGGATGTGATGGTTTTTATATTCTCTGCTTTTCAGGGAGACAAAAACCGCCACAACCCCACTGTCCGTAAAGAGATCTGTGTTGTTCATGGACACAGATCTCTCCCCTGTCTCTCGTTCTGCCGATTGGCGGGTCCTGGCCATGAATCATTGGCCAGGACCCGCTGATCCGCATGTGTGACAGCGTAGCCAGGTCGGTCAGTGCGTGTCCTGTGTATGTGTGTGCGTGTTTTTCTGCGCAGCCAGCCCCGCAATGTAGCAGTAAAACTGCAGTCGGCAAGCGGTTAAGTATAAAAGGGTATCACTGAAAGCCCAAAAGACAGTAAAAACAGAAATGTAATTATAATTTCATCTTACTGACACAATCTGTGGACGATCATCAGTCCATAAACTAGCTTTTCAACAAAGGTTCCTTCTAATGGTGCTAGGGGTCCCTTGAGCAGTGATCACAACCCCTCTTTCTCTGTCAGGAGAAATGTAAAAAAAATAGTTTAAAACAAGTTAATATGACAAATGTTACTATCTATTTATTAAAGCTAGCAGCGTAAGAAATACAAATAGTCAATGATTGAAAGAGTGGAGTTTCACTTTGTCATTTGTGCCCAGAAGGTGATGGGAGTTGGTCAGGAGCTCTAAATAGGATGGAGAGCATTACACCCCTGTATAGTTACATAGTCTGGCTGAAAAAAGACAAAAGCCTATCCAGTTCAACCATTAAAAAAAAAAAATTCTTTGCTATAAGCAAATTGGGGAAGTGATCAGTATTTTTATTTTTTTTTTACACAAAGTAGTACATTGTTACTATGGATGAATTCTGAAGTGTTTCGGGAATATTATCGGCTCGTATTCAGCCAAATGCTTTAGAACTCATTGGACGCTTCACAGTGCAGATGGACAATGACCCAAAGCATACTGCAAAAGCAACCAAAGAAGTGGAATGTTCTGCAATGGCCAAGTCAGTCACCTGACCTGAATCTGATTGAGCATTTCACTTGCTGAAGACAAAACTGAAGGGAAAATGCCCCAAGAACAAGCAGGAACTGAAGACAGTTGCAGTAGAGGCCTGGCAGAGCATCATCAGGGATGAAACCCAGCGTCTGGTGATGTCTATGCGTTCCACACTTCAGGCTGTAATTGACTGCAAAGGATTTGCAACCAAGTATTAAAAAGTGACAGTTTGATTTATGAATATTATTCTGTCCCATTACTTTTGATCCCTTAACAAGTGGGAGGCACATATGCAAACTGTTGTAATTCCTACACCGTTCACCTGATTTGGATGTAAATACCCTCAAATTAAAGCTGACAGTCTGCAGTTAAAGCACATCTTGTTTGTTTCATTTCAAATCCATTGTGGTGGTGTATAGAGCCAAAAATGTTAGAATTGTGTCCATGTCCCAATATTTATGGACCTGACTGTATGTGATATCACTGGGTGGGGGCAGGGATCTGGGGGGCCCCTTGCTAAAAGGGGTTTCCAGATTCAGAAAAGGCCCCCCCCCGTGCAGACCCCCACAACCGCACCCACAGTTGTGGAAATGGAGGCGCTCGCTCGTTCCCCCCCCCCCTTTTCCTGACCTGCTGGGCTGCATGCTCAGATAAGGGTCTTGTATGGATTTTGGGGGAACACAATTAATTTTTTTTTTAATTTTGGAGTCGGGGTTCCCGTCAAAATCCAAACCAGACCCAAAGGGCTTGGTAGAGATGGAGGGGGGGCCCACCTAATTTTTTTTATTATTTTTTAATTGCCAGCAATATTTTTGTTCTTCTTACTTCTTACATTCTTACAACCCCGCTGACAGCTGATGACTCATGAGTTGTTAAGGAATGGGTGGCCGCCGAGTCTAACAACCTATGACAGTGCTGACAGATACCTTGGGCAAGGTTGGGTGGGGCAACTGGTGGAGAGTAAGTTTTGTGACCGGCTAGTAGGTATGGCCTCGAAATTTTAACCCCTGTTGTAGAGCATCTGTGAATATTTTTTGCCCATTTAATCAGAACATTTGCTAGGTCAGGTACTGATGTCGGATGAGAACAATCTATGTTTAACCTCTTCACGCCTAAGGGTAAAACAAATCTAAATGCCTAAGCACAATTTTGCAATGATGACATGAGTTAGTAAAACCGTACCTATCATCACAACTACTTTGTACATCCAGGTGAATTATACCACATTATTTTCCAGGACAAATTGGGCTTTCATTTGGTGGTAATGGATATCTCCTGATTTTTTTTTTAATATCAAAGGAAAACTGGCCCAAAATAGTAAAAAATTAGATTTTAAAAAAGATTTTTTTTTTATTTAGCTGTGTGTTTCTTGTTACTACCATAACCTACCAAAGAACCCAAAATAAATTCTCCAGCTCTTGACAATCACAACGATACCATATATGTGCATGTTACTTGTTGTCTGCACCCGTAGTACAGCTCAGAAACAATAGTGCGCATTTTGTTTTTGTCTTTTTTTTTTTTTTTTTTTTTTACCTAAAACACACCGATATTGACACTGATACCAATATTTTTTTTTTAAATCCGGATCTTTGACCCTGACCCTTTTTTACCTTGACCTTTGACCCTGACCCAAACACTAACCCTGGCACTGAACTAGATCAAACCTTGATCTAGGTATTTTTTTATATTTATTTATCTTTTTTTCTTTTTACAAACTTTTTTTTGCTCTCTATGCCAGGAGTTAGAGAGATACAATGTATCTCTCTTCTCCATTCATAGAGAGAGAAAAAAAACAAAACAAGGGGGCCAGGCTGTACAGTGACTGATCACTGTGATAGCCAATCAGAGGCTATCACAGAGATCATGTGACCCGGAATCGGGAGTCCCAGGTCCCGATCGTTAGAACAGGACCCGGACACCGCGGTCTCTGTGCTGACAGCGCGCTGTGCGGTGCGCTCCCAGCACAAAAACAGGTATGCAAATATGCGGACCCAAGGAAAAAAGCTCTGTTCTGTGAGGCCGCATATTTGTGTTACGTTGGCGTCAAGGGGTTAATCGAGCAGCACAGACGTCAACAGGTGTTGAAAAAAGGCAATACTGCCGCCTACCGAATGCTTGTTTTTTTCTTTTTGGAATGGGAATACCACACTGCAACTGTAATCCCAGCATTTCCCTCGCTGTTGTGGCATGGCCTCATTCACTTGAACGAGTTGCCTTTGGTGGCAGTACTGCCCGCTGAATGTGAAAGGGGTGGATCATTTTTGTTGCAACGAGAAGCAGAGCACCATAGCTATGGCTTGTCAACGATCTTGCAGCCTAAGGGTTGGGGGACTGCATCTCAACCACCTATATTTAATCACTTCCAGTCCGGACGCTTTCACCCCCTTCCAGTCCGGACGCTTTCCCCCCCCTTCCAGTCCGGACGCTTTCCCCCCCCTTCCAGTCCGGACGCTTTCCCCCCCTTCCAGTCCGGACGCTTTCCCCCCCTTCCAGTTCGGACGCTTTCACCCCCTTCCAGTCCGGACGCTTTCCCCCCCCTTCCAGTTCGAACGCTTTCACCCCCTTCCAGTTCGAACGCTTTCCCCCCCTTCCAGTCCGGACGCTTTCACCCCCTTCCAGTCCGGACGCTTTCACTCCCCTTCCAGTTCGGACGCTTTCACCCCCTTCCAGTCCGGACGCTTTCCCCCCCTTCCAGTCCGGACGCTTTCCCCCCCTTCCAGTTCGGACGCTTTCACCCCCTTCCAGTCCGGACGCTTTCCCCCCCCTTCCAGTTCGAACGCTTTCACCCCCTTCCAGTTCGAACGCTTTCCCCCCCTTCCAGTCCGGACGCTTTCCCCCCCTTTCCAGTTCGGACGCTTTCCCCCCCTTCCAGTCCGGACGCTTTCACTCCCCTTCCAGTTCAGACGCTTTCCCCCCCTTCCAGTCCGGACGCTTTCACCCCCTTCCAGTCCGGACGCTTTCCCCCCCCTTCCAGTTCGGACGCTTTCACCCCCTTTCCAGTCCGGACGCTTTCACCCCCTTCCAGTCCGGACGCTTTCCCCCCCTTTCCAGTTCGGACGCTTTCCCCCCCTTCCAGTCCGGACGCTTTCCCCCCCTTCCAGTCCGGACGCTTTCACCCCCTTCCAGTCCGGACGCTTTCCCCCCCCTTCCAGTTCGGACGCTTTCCCCCCCTTCCAGTCCGGACGCTTTCACTCCCCTTCCAGTTCGGACGCTTTCCCCCCCTTCCAGTCCGGACGCTTTCACCCCCTTCCAGTCCGGACGCTTTCCCCCCCCTTCCAGTTCGGACGCTTTCGCCCCCCTTCCAGTCCAGACGCTTTCGCCCCCCTTCCAGTCCGGACGCTTTCCCCCCCCCCTTCCAGTCCGGACGCTTTCCCCCCCCCTTCCAGTCCGGACGCTTTCCCCCCCTTCCAGTCCGGACGCTTTCCCCCCCCTTCCAGTTCGGACGCTTTCACCCCCTTCCAGTCCGGACGCTTTCACCCCCTTCCAGTTCGGACGCTTTCACCCCCTTCCAGTTCGGACGCTTTCACCCCCTTCCAGTTCGGACGCTTTCACCCCCTTCCAGTTCGGACGCTTTCCCCCCTTTCCAGTCCGGACGCTTTCACCCCCTTCCAGTCCGGACGCTTTCACCCCCTTCCAGTTCGGACGCTTTCACCCCCTTCCAGTCCGGACGCTTTACCCCCCTTCCAGTCCGGACGCTTCCCCCCCCCTTCCAGTCCGGACACTTTCCCCCCCTTCCTGCCCAGGCCAATTTTCAGCTTTCAGCGCTATCACACTTTGAGTGACAATTACTCATGCAATACTGTACCCATATGAAATATTTTTTTTTTTTTTTTTTTTGTTAGAAAGATAGAGCTTTCGTTTGGTGTTATTTGATCAGCACTGGGTTTTTTATTTTTTGCTATATAAAATGAAAAAAGACCAAATATTTAAAAAAAAACTTTTTTTGCTTAGGTTTTGTTTTAAAATTTAGCAAATAAATATTTTTTTTTCTTCATAAATTTAGGCCAAAATATATTCTGCTACATTTCTGTGGTAAAAATAACCCAAATCAGTGTATATTATTTAGTCTGCGTGAAAGCTATAGAGTATACAAACTATGGGATATATATCTGATAATTGAACAGTTGAGACCCTAAAATGCTGGACGCTGGTATGACAGTGATCAGAACACTGGTATGGAGCATGCTGGTGATCACAACGCTGGTATAGAGTATGGTGGTGATCTGGACGCTGGTATGAGGCATGGCGGTGATCAGGATGCTGGTATGGGGTATGGTGGTGATCAGGATGCTGGTATGGGGTATGGTGGTGATCAGGATGCTGGTATGGGGTATGGTGGTGATCAGGATGCTGGTATGGGGTATGGTGGTGATCAGGATGCTGGTATGGGGTATGGCGGTGATCAGGATGCTGGTATGGGGTATGGCGGTGATCAGGATGCTGGTATGGGGTATGGAGGTGATCAGGATGCTGGTATGGGGTATGGCAGTGATCAGGATGCTGGTATGGAGTATGGTGGTGATCAGGATGTTGGTATGGGGTATGGTGGTGATCAGGACGTTGGTATGGGGTATGGTGGTGATGAGGACGCTGGTATGGGGTATGGCGGTGATCAGGATGCTGGTATGGGGTGTGGCGGTGATCTGGACGCTGGTATGAGGCATGGTGGTGATCAGGATGCTGGTATGGGGTATGGTGGTGATCAGGACACTGGTATGGGGTATGGCGGTGATCAGGATGCTGGTATGGGGTATGGTGGTGATCAGGATGCTGGTATGGGGTATGGAGGTGATCAGGATGCTGGTATGGGGTATGGAGGTGATCAGGATGCTGGTATGGGGTATGGAGGTGATCAGGATGCTGGTATGGGGTATGGCAGTGATCAGGATGCTGGTATGGAGTATGGCGGTGATCAGGATGTTGGTATGGGGTATGGTGGTGATCAGGACGTTGGTATGGGGTATGGTGGTGATGAGGACGCTGGTATGGGGTATGGCGGTGATCAGGATGCTGGTATGGGGTGTGGCGGTGATCTGGACGCTGGTATGAGGCATGGTGGTGATCAGGATGCTGGTATGGGGTATGGTGGTGATCAGGATGCTGGTATGGGGTATGGCGGTGATCGGGATGCTGGTATGGGGTATGGCGGTGATCAGGATGCTGGCATGGTGGTGATCAGAACACTGGTATAGAGTATGGCAGTGATCAGGATGCTGGTATAGAGTATGGTGGTGATCAGGATGCTGGTATGGAGTATGGCGGTGATCTGGACGCTGGTATGAGGCATGGTGGTGATCAGGATGCTGGTATGGGGTATGGTGGTGATGAGGACGCTGGTATGGGGTATGGCGGTGATCAGGATGCTGGTATGGGGTGTGGCGGTGATCTGGACGCTGGTATGAGGCATGGTGGTGATCAGGATGCTGGTATGGGGTATGGCGGTGATCGGGATGCTGGCATGGTGGTGATCAGAACACTGGTATAGAGTATGGCAGTGATCAGGATGCTGGTATAGAGTATGGTGGTGATCAGGATGCTGGTATGGAGTATGGTGGTGATCAGGATGCTGGTATGGGGTATGGTGGTGATCAGGATGCTGGTATAGAGTATGGTGGTGATCAGGATGCTGGTATGGGCTATGGTGGTGATCAGGACGCTGGTATGGGGTATGGCGGTGATCAGGATGCTGGTATGGGGCATAGCGGTGATCAGGACGCTGGTATGGGATATGGCGGTGATCAGGACGTTGGTATGGGGTATGGCGGTGATCAGGACGCTGGTATTGGGTATGGCGGTGATCAGGACGCTGGTATGGGGTATGGCGGTGATCAGGACGCTGGTATGGGGTATGGCGGTGATCAGGACGCTGGTATGGAGTATGGCGGTGATCGGGACGCTGGTATGGAGTATGGCGGTGATCGGGACGCTGGTATGAGGCATGGCGGTGATCGGGACGCTGGTATGAGGCATGGTGGTGATCAGGATGCTGGTATGGGATATGGCGGTGATCAGGACGCTGGTATGGGGCATGGTGGTGATCGGGATGCTGGTATGGGGCATGGCGGTGATCGGGATGCTGGTATGGCGGTGATCAGGGTGCTGGTATGGGGTATGGCGGTGATCAGGACGCTGGTATGCAGTATATATAAGAAATAATGAGGTAATGCCTGATATAGGCATACATCCCTAAATATTGCACAAAACAAAGAAAAACTTCCCACTGGGACTTTAAAGGCACCAATACATAAATTAAATAGTTCATATTGATCTTTATTTTAGATCACATTAAATAGGTCAGACATTTAGAATAGCATGTTGAAAAATCTTCACCAGACATCACCATCATATCATGTTGACAGATTATGGAGTTTATTATGCAAATCCAACACGTTTCAGAGTAAACTCCTTCCTCAGGGAAATGAAAACTCTGCAGAGTTTTCTTTGCCCTGAGGAAGGAGTTAGTTTACTCTGAAATGTGTCGGATTTGCATCCGGTGATCAGGACGCTGGTATGGGGCGTGGCGGTGATCAGGACGCTGGTATGGGGCGTGGCGGTGATCAGGACGCTGGTATGGGGCGTGGCGTGATCACAACGCTGGTATGGCATATGGGGTAATCAGCATGCTGGTATGAGACATGGGTGATCAGGGCGCTGGTATGGGCATGGCGAAGATCAGGACGCTGGCATGGGGCACGGCGGAGATCAGGGCGCTGGCATGGGGCACGGCGGAGATCAGGGCGCTGGCATGGGGCACGGCGGAGATCAGGGCGCTGGCATGGGGCACGGCGGAGATCAGGGCGCTGGCATGGGGCACGGCGGAGATCAGGGCGCTGGCATGGGGCACGGCGGAGATCAGGGCGCTGGCATGGGGCACGGCGGAGATCAGGACGCTGGTATGCGGCATGGCAGTGATCAGGATACTGCTACAGCATTTGGGTGATCAGGATGCTGGTATGGGGCATGGCGGTGATCAGGACGCTGGTATGGGGCATGGCGGTGATCAGGATACTGCTACGGCATTTGGGTGATCAGGATGCTGGTATGGGGTATGGCGGTGATCAGGATACTGCTACAGCATTTGGGTGATCAGGACGCTGGTACGGGGCATGGCGGTGATCAGGACGCTGGTACGGGGCATGGCGGTGATCAGGACGCTGGTGTGGGGCATGGCGGTGATCAGGACGCTGGTGTGGGGCATGGCGGTGATCAGGACGCTGGTACGGGGCATGGCGGTGATCAGGACGCTGGTGTGGGGCATGGCGGTGATCAGGACGCTGGTGTGGGGCATGGCGGTGATCAGGACGCTGGTGTGGGGCATGGCAGTGATCAGGACGCTGGTATGGGGCATGGCGGTGAACAGGATGCTGCTATGGCATTTGGGGTGATCAGGACGCTGGTATGGGGTATGGTGGTGATCAGGATGTTGGTATGGGGTACGGGGGTGATCAGGATGCTGGTATGGGCTATGGTGGTGATCAGGATGTTGGTATGGGGTATGGCGGTGATCAGGATGCTGGTATGGGGTATGGCGGTGATCAGGATGCTGGTATGGGGTATGGCGGTGATCAGGATGCTGGTATGGGGTATGGCGGTGATCAGGATGCTGGTATGGGGTATGGCGGTGATGAGGATGCTGGTATGGCATTTGGGGTGATCAGGATGCTTGTATGGGGTATGGCGGTGGGCAGTGATTAGGGTGTTGGTATTGCGTATGGCGGTCATCAGGATATTGGTATGGTGTATGGAGGTGTTTTTCTGCATTTTTCTCACCTACTACTGGTACAAGGCAAGGGAAGGACAGAGGAATAGAAAACAAACATGTTATACAGTGATTTTGCACACAGCAGCCCGGATCCTCCTCTTTTTGGGTCCCACGCAGGTTCTCCTGCCCCTCCTTCCTGTCGGGTGCCCCCACAGCAAGCAGCTTGCTCTGGGGGTACCCACTGCTCTGTGTGTCCATTCACACACAGAACCTCGGCTCGGCCCCCTCTCTCATTTCATTGGCTCACTGGCTGTGACTCACAGCAGTGGGAGCCAATGGCTCCCGCTTCTGTCTCAGTCAATGAAAAGAGGGAGTCCTGGGATAGCTGAGACTCCAGTGAACGTCGCTGGATCAAGAGGGGGCTTAGGTGAGTATTAGGGGGGGATGCTGTACAGATTTTTTACCTTCATTCATAGAATGCATGAAGGTAAAAAACCTTGAGCCTTTAGAATCACTTTAAGACCCTTTTCACACTGACGGTCCAATCAGGTCCATCTGTCAGTTTTTCAGGCAGACCCAATCAGACCATCCATAGCTCTCTATGGAGCGGCGGGTGTCAACAGACATGTGTCCGCTGAAATCCACCAGCATCCGATCTGAAAAAAAAAACAGACAGATGGAGATCCGTTACCCTTCCCCAGCAGATCGGATGACAGCCAGGTGGAAACGGACAGGCGGTCTGTTTCCATTCAACTGCCCCATAGAAAACAGCGAGCTGTGTCTATGTCCGCTCTGCATCAGCGGAGCGTACACAGACCTGTCATCCGCCTGCTCAGTGGGGATCAGGGGAGAGATCCCCCCGCTGTGCAAGTGGACCTGCTGACGGGTCCGACCCATCTGAAAAGGGCCTAACGCAAGGAATGCATTAAGGTGAAAAAACGTTTTTAGCTTTAATATCACTTTAAAGTTACGGAGACTTACGGGACGCCCAGCAACAGCACAATGGCAGCTGAAGGCATCCAGTGCATCCTTGCAAAGATTCAATCAACTGTACAAATACAGGACAACCCCCCCCCCAGCCTAAACTAGCCAGTGCAGCAAGGTGCACATGGAAGGGCAATGTACATCACAAAGGATTTCCCAGCACACTTATCAGCCAGCCTGCAAAAAAAAAAAAAAAAAAAAAATTGACCCCGTCTAACAATTCACATTAAAAACAGAGGGTTTTGTTTGCACACATTTGCAAATGTATGCGTAAGCCGCAGTGCCAACGTCAAGGCTCCTCTGTGTACTGCGGTCCTAACTCTATAGTTTTTAGAGTGTCCAATTTTGGAGCACATATAGCAGTGGGTTGATAAGGGCAGGTTTGTCAGGAGGGAGCCCACCCCTCCTTAAAGTGTTAATAAAGTAAAAAAAGAAAAATTTAAATAACAAACATGTTATACTCACCTGCTCTGTAATGCTTTTGCATAGAGCGGCCTTGTTCCTGGGTCCAACTGAGGCACTTCTGGATCCTCCTCTTCTTTGTGTGTCCCCATAGCAAACCATTTGCTATGGAGGCACACAGTGTCTGCACGCTCCCAAGCTGCGCTCCATAGACTTACACAGCGGGACTTAGCCCCCCACCACCACCACTTTCTCCTCACTGCATTTGATTGACAGCAGCATTGGCTCCCGCTGCTGCTCGAGTGCTGTGTGAAGAGGAAGAGAGGGGAGAAGAGATGCAGCCGTGCACAGTGCTGGATCTCTTCTCCCCTCTGTCCTCCCCTTGCCCTGTGTGAATGGGAAGAGAGGGATAGAAAACATTTTTTTTACCTTAAGGCCACTTTTACACTGACGGTCCGATTGGGTCAGTCTTTCAGGCGGGCCCGATTGGACCATCCATAGCTCTCTATGGAGCAGCTGGTATCGTCAGACATGTGTCCGCTGACACCCGCCGGCATCTGATCAGATCCTGTATGCTAAAAACAGACAGATGGAGATCTGTTCTCCATGCGTATGGAGGATCGGATGACAGTCGGGTGGAAACAGACAGGCGCCCCATAGAAAACAGCGGGCTGTGTTTCTGTCTGCTCTGCATCAGCAGAGCAGACACCGACCTGTCATCCTCTTGCTCAGCGGGGATCAGTGCAGAGATCCCCCCGCTAAGCAAGCGGGTCCGCCCCGTCTGAAAGGGGCCTAAAGCAAGAAATGCATTATGGTAAAAAATCGTTTTTTAACGTTTTTACACAGACGCACGGGACGCCCAGCAAGAGCACAATGGCAGCCGAAGGCATATAGTGTGTCCTTGCATCAGATTCAACCAACTGTACAAAAAAGTGACAACCACCCCATAACTAGCCAGTGCAGCAAGGTGCACATGGAAGGGCAATGTACATCACAAAAGGATTTCCCAGCACACTTACCAGCCAGCCTGCAAATAAAAAAAAATTATAAAAAATAATTGACCCCGTCTAACAATTCACATTAAAAACAGAGGGTTTTGTTTGCACACATTTGCAAATATATTTCCACATGAACTCACAAGAAAAATATATTTTAAATATATTTTAAAAATATTCCTTCTAAATATATTTACATATATTTGAAATACTACAATTCTGGTATATATATATATATACACACACACATACAGTTGTGTTCAAAATACTAGCAGTCAGACATCACTAACCGGATCAATCACTGTTTTTGGTGGAAATGATATTTCTACATGGCAAATAATTTCCTAGCAGGTGTAGTAGAGTCATAGAAATCCAACAGACCCAACAGTCATGACATGCATGCTGCTGATTCTGTGTCATTGAATCACTCATTGAAAGGGGCGTGTTCAAAATAATAGCAGTGTGGAGTTCTATTAGTGAGGTCATTCATTCTTTGATAAACAGGTGGCAATTATTGCCCTTATTTAAGGAAGGAAGGCAGCAAATGTTGGACATGCTGGTTACAGTGCATTTCTCTCTGAAATTATGAGGAAAATGGGTCGTTCCAGACATTGTTCAGAAGAACAGCGTACCTTGATTAAAAAGTTGATTGGAGAGGGGAAAACATATAAAGAAGTGCAGAAAATGATCGGCTGCTCAGCTAAAATGATGGCAAATGCTTTAAAATGGCAACCAAAACCTGAAAGACGTGGAAGAGAGCGAAAAACTACCATTGAAATGGATAGCAGAATAGCCAAAATGGCGCAGACTCAGCCAACAATCAGCTCCAGGAAGATGAAAGAAGGTGTGACGTTCCCTGTGAGGACTGTTACAATTAGAAGACGCCTATGTGAAGCCAAGCTATCTGCAAGAAGTCCCCGCAAAGTCCCACTGTTGGGAAAAAGACGTGTGCTGAAGAGGTTACAATCTGCCAAAGAGCACATTGACCGGCCTAAAGAGAAATGGGGCAACATTTTGTGGACTGATGGAAGTAAGATTGTTCTTTTTGGGTCTAGTGGCCGGAGACAGTTTGTCAGACGACCACCAAACACTGAATTCAAGCCACAGTACACTGTGAAGACAGTGAAGCATGGTGGTGCAAGCATCATGATATGGGGATGTTTCTCATACTACGGTGTTGGGCCTATTTATCTCATACCAGGGATCATGGATCAGTTTGAAGACATCAGAATACTTGAAGAGGTCATGCTGCCTTATGCTGAAGAGGAAATGCCCTTGAAATGGGTGTTCCAACAAGACAACGACCCCAAACACACCAGTAAACGTGCAACATCTTGGTTCCAGACCAACAAGATGGACGTTATGGAGTGGCCAGCCCAATCCCCGGATCTTAATCCAATAGAAAACTTGTGGGGTGACATCCAAAATGCAATTTTTGAGGCAAAACCAAGAAATAGAGAAGAACTGTGGAATGTGGTCCAATCATCCTGGGCTGGAATACCTGATCACAGGGGCCAGAAGTTGGGGGACTCCATGCAACACAGATGTACAGCAGTTCTCAGAAACAGTGCGACTACAACCAAATATTCATGAAGTCATTCAAAGGAAAGCAAATTCTTCAAACATTTCTCAGTTTATATAGTGAATGTTTGAGTTTGTAAAGAAGAATACAAACACTGCTATTTTTTTGAACCGTCTAATATTCACTTTTCTTCCATTTTTTTAGAGGAACAACACAAATTTGATGTATTTTTCTTCATGTTGTGATTTGGAATAGAATGTGTCGTGTTCCCAATGCATTTGTGTGGATGGAAATAAAAGCTATTAGAAGGATTTTCAGCTTTATTCACTTTTTTCAACACACTGCTATTATTTTGAACACAACTGCGCACGCGCACACACACTTGAAATGCATTTGTTACAAATTATCTGAAAAATATTTGTAAAAATACATTTTCAAATAGACTGTATGTCTTTAAAAATACATTTAATCTACATTTTTGGAATGCATTTGCAAATATATGGTAAAATGATGTTAAAAAAAATCTGAAGAATATGTTTTAGAAAAAAAATATTTTTCATTTATTTTGTAATATATAAAAAACGCATTTCAACATGCAGTGTGTATAGATTTTAAAATATATTGAATATGGCCAAAATTGTAGTATTTCAAATATATATCTGACGAGAATATTTCAAATATATTTTTCTTGCATGTGGGAATGCAGCAAACTGCGCTAGAATTATAAAATTGGTGCCGCTCTGACACATTGGCAACCCACCACTGAGACAAGGACTCCATACATCACATGAGTAGACCATGACCTGCAGTTTGGAAAAGGTAAGTATAATTCCGAGGGGGAGAGGGAACAAAAAAAAAAAAGAAGGGGTGGGGGAGCTCTGAGTTGGGCTTTAACCACTTACCCTCCAGAGGATTTACCCCCCTTCCTGACCGGGCCATTTTTTCTGTTACGGCGCTGTGTTACTTTAGCTGACAATTGCGCCATCATGCAACGCTGCACCCAACTACAATTTGTGTCCTGTTTTTCGCACAAATAGAGCTTTCTTTCGCTGGTATTTGATTGCCTGTGCTTTTTTTTATTTCTTGCACTATAAACAAAAAAAGACTGACAATTTTGAGGAAAAAAACAATATTTTTGACTTTTTGGTATAAAACATGTCCAGTAAAAATAAAAAAAATAAAATAAAAAATTTTTCATACATTTAGGCCAAAATGTATTCTGCTTCGTGTCTTTGCTTAAAAAAAAATCCCAATACGTGTCAAATAATTGGTTTACGTGAAAGTTATACCGTCTACAAATGGCGGTATAGATAATGGAATTTTTTTTTTAATACCAGTAATGGCGGCGATCAGTGACTTACAGCAGGACTGCAGCGGACATTCTGACACTGGGGGGGGGGGACAGACATTCACTGACATCCCCTGTGACACCAATACAGTGATCAGTGCTAATAAAACGCACTGACACTGTACTAATGGCACTGGGCAGGAAGGGGTTAACATCTGGGGTGATCAAAGGGTTACCTGTGTGTTTTACTGTGTAATCACACTGCTTTGCATGGCTCTGCATAGCAGAGCCATGCAAAGCAGTGTGCAGGAGCTGACAGGGGAGAGATCTGTATTGATTACATACAGGTCTCTCCCCCGTCAGTGATATTTGGCGATCACCGGGTGCTGGTGGCGAATCACTGGCCAGGACCCAGTGATTGACAGCCGAGGCCACCAATGGCAACACGGGTAGGGCTTGTGCCTGTGCCCCCTACCCAGAAATGCAAAACCACGTATATATATATATGATTTTGTGCAGCCCTGCAGCAGTATTTCGGCTATAGGGCGGCGGGAAAGCGATTAATGTTGTGTACTTTCCTGAGCACCTCAGGAGCCCAAAACACAGCAAATGGCCACATAACGAAGTGGAAGTATTCTGTGCTTGAGAAAAAAAATCTTGTTTGGTGTCTTCAAGTGTCTAACCTTTATCTGGAGGATTTAGCACTTTAACCTCTTGCCGTCCGCCTGCTGTTTTTAAACGGCAGGGCGGTGGCACTCCAGGGGCGGGTTGCCGTTCATAAACGGCACCCGCTATTTCTAGTTGTGCGCACTCCCTGGGAGCGCGCAGCACCGCTGTCCGATGCCCGCTGTGTCCTCCGGACACAGTGAAACACCGATCGTCGGACGGGACCTCTGTACGAGGTCCCGATCATGTGATCACTGATTGGCCAATCAGTGATCACATGCAAAGTAGTAAGCAAGATGTCACTTGTGACATCATTGCTTACTACGTGTGAAATCTGTGAATGATCACAGAGGTCACATGGTACAGGGCTATTCACAACAGCCTTGTACCATGTGACAAGCGGTGACCAATCACAGCTCACACATTATTTCTCAATGACTGCAAGAATGCAGACAGAGAGAAAGAGAAATGATTGCTTTTACATCCTATATGGGTTTAAAAGCAATCACTGTAAAAAAAAAAAAATCTTCATCACCCCCCCACAAGTAGTACAGTGTCACCATGGTGACCCCACACTGCTAGGGTGACAGTATGTAAAAAAAAACATAAAAAAAACAAATGTAAATAATAATATAAAAAAATAAAATAAAAAATGTAAAAAAAAATGTTTAAAAATTATAATTTTTGGTTATAAACTAACTTGGCATTTTTTATTTTTTTTTACTAAAAAGATAACGGAATAAAAAATTTGGCCAAGATTTATGATGAAAAATTTTTATTTGCAAAATTGTATAAGAAAAACACTTTTTTAAACATTTTTGGACTTTTTCATTTATATAGCAAAAAAAATTAAAATCCCAGCGGTGAATAAATACCACCAAAATAAAGCTTTATCTGTCTAAAAAAAAAAAGGTAAAAAATTCATATTTGTACAGTGTCGCATGACCGCGCAATTGTCATTCAAATTGTGATAGTGCTGAAAGCTGAAAATTGCCCTGGACAGAAAGCGGGTGAAAGTGTCCGGACTGGAAGGAGGTGAAAGTGTCCGGACTGGAAGGGGGGGAAAGTGTTTGGACTGGAAGGGGGGAAAAGTGTCCGGACTGGAAGGGGGGGAAAGTGTTTGGACTGGAAGGGGGGGAAAGTGTCCGGACTGGAAGGGGGGGAAAGTGTCCGGACTGGAAGGGGGGGAAAGTGTTTGGACTGGAAGGAGGTGAAAGTGTCCGGACTGGAAGGGGGGGGAAAGTGTCCGGACTGGAAGGGGGGGTGAAAGTGTTCGGACTGGAAGGGGGGTGAAAGTGTTCGGACTGGAAGGGGGTGAAAGTGTCCGGACTGGAAAGGGGGGGGAAGCGTCCGGACAGGAAGGGGGGGAAAGTGTCCGGACAGGAAGGGGGGGAAAGTGTCTGGACAGGAAGGGGGGGAAAGTGTCCGGACAGGAAGGGGGGGAAAGCGTCCGGACTGGAAGGGGGGGAAAGTGTCCGGACTGGAAGGGGGGGAAAGTGTCCGGACTGGAAGGGGGGGAAGTGTCCGGACTGGAAGGGGGGGAAAGTGTCCGGACTGGAAGGGGGGGAAAGTGTCCGGACTGGAAGTGGTTAAAAAAAAAAGTCCTGCACAGTGGTTTTTTTTGGCTTGCGCTCCCCAGGGATAAAACGCACCATGCTCCCCCCCCCCCAGCCAGCCGATTACATCTGTGTAACATCTCCACCAGCTCCTGGTCTAAGAGAACACAATGATCAGTCACCAAAGATGGGGGAGGGGTTCTATAGTTGCACTGTATAGAAGAGAGGAAGGGGCTCTATAGTTATACTGTATAGAGGTGGGGGAGGGGTTCTTTAGTTGTATACATAGATGGGGGGAGGGGTTCTATAGCTACACTGTATAGAGTACTATACAGAGGTAGGGGAGAAGTTGTATAGTTCTATACAGAGGTGAAGGTGGGGGGGGGGGTTCTATAGATACACTGTATAGAGGTGGGGGAGGGGTTCTATGGTTGCACTGTATAGAAGTGAGGAAGAGGTTCAATACTTGTACTGTATAGGAGGTGGGGGAGGGATTCTATAGTTGCACTGCATATAGGTGGGGGAGGGATTCTATAGTTGCACTGCATATAGGTGGGGGAGGGGTTCTATAGTTCCACTGTACAAATGTAGGGGGAGGGATTCTATAGTTCCACTGTATAGATGTGCGGGGAGGGGTTCTATAGTTGCACTGTATAGAGTTGGGGGAGGGGTTCTATGGTTGCACTGTATATAGTGGGGGGAGGGGTTCTATGGTTGCAGTGTATAAAGTGGGGGGTTCTATAGTTACACTGTATAGAGTAGGGGGAGGGGTTCTATAGTTACACTGTATAGAGTGGGGGGGGGAGAGGGATTCTATGGTTGCACTGTATAGGAGGTGGGTGGAGGTTCTATAGTTACACTGTATTTAGATAGGGGAGGGGTTGTATAGTTTTATACAGAGGTGGGGGAGGTGTTCTATAGATACACTTTATAGAGATTGGGGGAGGGGTTGTATAGTTGTTCTGTATACAGATGGGGGAGGAGTTGTATAGTTCTATACAGAGATGGGGGAGGTGTTCTGTATCATCCTATTAGAGGACACTATCTCTGTCAGTGTCTCTGGGAATGTCAGGACCTATAAAGCAGAATTCCCCTCCAGGACACAACATCCGGGGACTCCTCCCCCTCCTGGGTCATGTGGTAATGCTGAGACTAGTAGTTCCTCAGCAGTCCGGTGGGAGGTGTTAGCCCCGCCTCTCACTCTGGTCCCGGTTGGGCTCCCTCCTCCTTGCTGAGCCATGATTGGATGTCCGCTCACACCCGCCTCCATTCCCATCCCCCCACTTCCTTGTTTACATAATTATTCACTAACAGGAAAGGCGGGGACAGGAAGTCACGAGACCGGAAGTGACCTCACCATTTGCCCGCAGACATCTTTGTGGAGGGCTGGTGCTGCTTCCTTCGCCTCCAACGTCTCATAAATAGTCATTTAACTCAGTTTGTGGAGTCGGCAGTAATGTGTGTCCCACAGAGGACCCGGCGGGGGAGAATACCAGGGGGCTGGCACTGCTGACCTGGGAAGAGAGGGCGATGGGGAGAGCAGGGCATGCTGGGACATGTAGTCCATACATAGAGAATCCTCCATAGAGGTGTATGGGGATATAGGGGGCATGCTGGGATATGTAGTCCATACATAGAGAATCCTCCATAGAGGTCTATGGGAATAGAGGGCATGCTGGGACATGTAATCCATACACAGAGAGTCCTCCATAGAGGTCCATGGGGATAGGGGGCATGCTGGGACATGTAGTCCATACACAGAGAGTCCTCCATTGGTCTATGGGGATAGGGGGCATGCTGGGACATGTAGTCCATACACAGAGAGCCCTCCATCGGTCTATGGGGATAGGGGGCATGCTGGGACATGTAGTCCATACACAGAGAGCCCTCTAGTGTGAAATCTGCACATGGAGAGATGAAATACTAGGCCGCAGTGTTCACAATGAACATTACAAGTAAAAAAAAATAAATAAAATGAAATAAAAAGATGAACAATCCTCTGCTCTGTATACAACATTCTCCTAAATCTGATCATCTTTATTGCATCCAATAGGAAATATTCCAGATATTCCATATATAGTGCTGAGTTCTATAGGATGTCATTATAAGGAATGAATAGGATCCTATCCAGCTCTGCTGATGGTAATATAAATGTATATAATAATAGGAGGCGCCTTCCTCTACTCACTTCAAGAACTCATTATATAACCAAAATAACCCAGTGATTCCAAGAATGTGTCGCTGGCCCTTCAAGATTTGTTGTTTTGCTGTACACTCGCTCGCCCTCTCTCTCTCTCTCGCCCTTTACCCCTCTCTATCTCTCTCTCACTCGCCCTTTCCCTCTCTCTTGCTCGCCCTTTCCCTCTCTCTCTTGCCCTTTCCCTCTCTCTCTCTCTCTTGCCCTTTCCCTCTCTCTCTCTCGCTCGCCCTTTCCCTCTCTCTCTCACTGTGATCACATGACCAGATTTGACCTTTCCGCACAGCAGTGCAGAAGCTCTCAGTTTGAGTTTCTTCTTGTCAGAGTCAAGACGCTTTTTTAAAAGCTCCTGATAAGTTCTCATTCTATTGCAAGATATTTAATCTCTATTGATTGGTATTGAGTATCCACTGATACCCTTCAATCAATAGCGATCAGCAAAAGCTTTTTAACGTTTATTTTTTTAAATCTGTTGTACTAATTTAGTGGCAGTTTGCCATCTATTTAAAAATGACCCAGCAGATCCTCACCGTGTTTCTTACCCTGCTGTTTGCATGGGGAGGAAAAAGATACGTCCCCGACCACTCTTCAGAGATCCCGATACACCTGAATCAGGAGATCAATACAACAGAGCAGCATATGGAAGAATTCATCAAAGGAACGGAAAATGACCCCCCAGAGATACACCTGCTGGTGAAGGAGGAGAGCAAGTCATCAGAGCAGCAAGTGGAGGAAAAGGTCAGAGAAATGGAAGATGACCCCCCAGAGAGCCACAAGCCAGTGAAGGAGAAGAGCATTAAGTCAATGGAAGAGCAAGTTGAGGAATCGGTCAGAGAAGCTGCAAACGAGCCTCCAGAACCCTCCAGCTGGTTTTCATTACTGACCACCACTGCATACTGGTTTCAGATCATACTCCTGATAAGTGCCATCATTCTGAAATACATCCTGCACAGAAACGACCTGGCCCTGAGAGTAGGACAATATTTGATTTTCCAGAAGCTGATTGAACTCATTCAGGAAGGACTGGGCAACTTCAATTTCCAATGGTCCAGCGATGGGGCGGCCTTAGAGAATGGAGACCCATCCCTGTTTATAAATATTGATGCAGAATATTGCAGGTCAAACGCCTTTCACTGGGTTATCTTAATGCTGCTGTTGCTACTCATAATACTGCTCGTAATGCTGCTGGTGCTGACAGTGTACGTATTGCTGATGATGCTGAATGAGCTGTCGTTTAGCCGATTCTCCCCCGCTAGGCGACTTCGTGCTATTTGGTGTCTTTTCAAACCACGAAAGACAGATAATATCACCCTTCCCAGACCCAGCATCACACCTCCAAGGGGTCCCATACATGTTTATGTACAGGATACGCCACCCGAGCCAACAATCCTGCCATCAGGAGCTAGGAATGCTCACAAACAGACTTCACCACGCAAGCCGAAAAGGAGCCGCCACGTTGCTTGCCATTGTCCGAGTGATAACATCATTCCAACTTCAAGTGCTTCACCTCAGATGAAGAAGCTCAGGAAAAACCGCACGCTCAGACGACTCAGTGCATTTTGGAGTCATTTCAAAAAAAAAAAGACTGATGACATCACACCGAGTGATAACTTCACCCCGCCGAGTGATAACATCACCCTTCCCAGACCCAGCATTAAGCCTCCAAGGGGTCCCATACCTGTTTATGTACAGGATACCCCATCCAGGAGAACAATCCTGCCATCAGGAGCTAGGAATGCTCACAAAGAGACTCCACCACGCAAGCCGAAAAGGAGCCGCCATGTTGCCTGCCAGTGTCCGAGTGATAACATCATTCCTACATCAAGTGCCTCACCCCAGATGAAGAAGCTCAGGAAAAACCGCATGCTCAGGCGACTCAGTACATTTTGGAGTCTTTTAAAACCAAAAAAGACTGATGACATCACACCGAGTGATAACTTCACCCCGCCGAGTGATAACATCACACCTCCAAGGGGTCCCATACATGTTTACGTACAGGATACGCCACCCCAGCCAACAATCCTGCCATCAAGTGCTAGGAATGCTTACACAGTCTCCACCACTCAAGCCAAAAAGGCGCCGCCATGTTGCCCGCCAGTGTCCGAGAGATAACATCATTCCATCATCAAGTGCCTCACCCCGGACGAATAAGCTCAGGAAAACCAAAATGCCTAGTTGACTCCGTGCCTTTTGGCGTCCTTTGAAACAACGGAAAACTGATGACATCACCTCGCTGAGTGATAACATCACCCTTCCCAGACCTTGCGTCACACCTCCAAGGGGTCCCATACCTGTTTAAGTACAGGATACCCCACTCAAGCCAACAATCCTGCCATGAAGTGCCAGGGATGCTTACACACAGACTCCACCACTCAAGCCAAAAAGGCGCCGCCATGTCGCCTGCCAGTGTCCGAGTGATAACATCACCTTACCAAGGAGTGATAACATCACCTTACCGAGGAGTGATAACATCTCCTTACCGAGGAGTGATAACATCTCCTTACCGAGGAGTGATAACATCTCCTTACCAAGGAGTGATAACATCACCTTACCGAGGAGTGATAACATCACCTTACCAAGGAGTGATAACATCTCCTTACCGAGGAGTGATAACATCACCTTACCAAGGAGTGATAACATCTCCTTACCGAGGAGTGATAACATCTCCTTACCGAGGAGTGATAACATCACCTTACCAAGGAGTGATAACATCTCCTTACCGAGGAGTGATAACATCTCCTTACCGAGGAGTGATAACATCTCCTTACCAAGGAGTGATAACATCACCTTACCAAGGAGTGATAACATCTCCTTACCAAGGAGTGATAACATCTCCTTACCGAGGAGTGATAACATCTCCTTACCGAGGAGTGATAACATCACCTTACCAAGGAGTGATAACATCTCCTTACCGAGGAGTGATAACATCTCCTTACCGAGGAGTGATAACATCTCCTTACCGAGGAGTGATAACATCACCTTACCGAGGAGTGATAACATCACCTTACCGAGGAGTGATAACATCTCCTTACCGAGGAGTGATAACATCACCTTACCGAGGAGTGATAACATCTCCTTACCGAGGAGTGATAACATCTCCTTACCGAGGAGTGATAACATCTCCTTACCGAGGAGTGATAACATCACCTTACCAAGGAGTGATAACATCTCCTTACCAAGGAGTGATAACATCTCCTTACCGAGGAGTGATAACATCACCTTACCGAGGAGTGATAACATCTCCTTACCGAGGAGTGATAACATCTCCTTACCGAGGAGTGATAACATCTCCTTACCGAGGAGTGATAACATCTCCTTACCAAGGAGTGATAACATCACCTTACCAAGGAGTGATAACATCACCTTACCGAGGAGTGATAACATCTCCTTAGTGAGGAGTGATAACATCGCCTTAGTGAGGAGTGATAACATCGCCTTAGTGAGGAGTGATAACATCACCTTACCAAGGAGTGATAACATCACCTTAGTGAGGAGTGATAACATCTCCTTACCAAGGAGTGATAACATCACCTTACCGAGGAGTGATAACATCACCTTAGTGAGGAGTGATAACATCACCTTAGTGAGGAGTGATAACATCACCTTACCGAGGAGTGATAACATCACCTTACCGAGGAGTGATAACATCACCTTACCGAGGAGTGATAACATCACCTTACCGAGGAGTGATAACATCACCTTACCGAGGAGTGATAACATCACCTTACCGAGGAGTGATAACATCACCTTACCGAGGAGTGATAACATCACCTTACCGAGGAGTGATAACATCACCTTACCGAGGAGTGATAACATCACCTTACCGAGGAGTGATAACATCACCTTACCGAGGAGTGATAACATCATTCCATCACCAAGAGCTCAGGAAAAACAACTCGGGCAACTTAAGAATTTTTGGTGTTGTTCAAGGACCAGCTCACTCAATGAATAGACACCTGCCTTTTGACGGAGAACATCTCTTTGGTGCCTCTATAGCAGGGGTCCTCAAACTTTTTAAACAGGGGGCCAGTTCACTGTCCCTCAGACCGTTGGAGGGCCGGACTATAGTTTAAAAAAAAAAAAAAACTATGAACAAATGCGGCCACAGTACAGGAGATGACCAGAGACTGCGGACATACAACGGCGGCGGGAATACTGGGCCGGCCGCTCCATAAGACGCACAGAAATTTCCCCCCAAGTGTGTCTTATGGAGCAAAATATACGGCAAATGCAGGACACCTTGTTGGGTCAGATCTGTGTACAATGTAAAGAGAGAGGGGGGGGGGGGAGAGATAAGGAGGGGAGAGAGAGAAAGAGGAGGGGGGGAGAGGAGGGGGGAGAGAGTGAAAGAGAGGGGGGGGAGAGGAGGGGGGAGAGAGAGAGAGAAAGAGAGGGGGGAAAGAAAGAGAGAAGAGGGGGGGGAGAGAGTGAGGGGGGGGAGAGAGGAGGGAAAGAGAGAGGCAGGAGATCGATCATCTTTTGCACTTATATAGGGTCCGTGGCCATGATACCCGACATGCAGCGATGGAGTCTCCTCTCTTGCTCCCCCTCTTCATGGTCAGCTCTAGGCTCCGCCCTCCGGCCGTCACGGTTGCATGCACTGATCAGAATAGATGGCCGGCTGGCTGCAGAGAGGCCGGGTGATTGGTGCGGGTTCATAAGCCGAGCCCACCCTCCCCTGTTCTAGAATTGCTGATCCCGCCCTCCTGCCTCCCGCCCGAGCCCTGCCGAGCTCTCCCGACCTGCCAAACCCTAGTCCCTTGCCTCGTGGTAGATACGCCCCTGCCCGGCGGGCCGGATAAATGTCCTTGGCGGGCCGCATGTGGCCCGCGGGCCGTAGTTTGAGGACCCCTGCTCTATAGTTTGTGTGAAAAAATAAAGTGTACAATGCAATGTGGGGGGACTGTCCCAGCCGTGCGACCCCCCTGCAGCATGGGGCCGGGTCGCAGTTGCAATGCCTATAGGTACGCCCCTGACACATGCCTTGTCTTTGGTGTGGCTGGATCACACCAATGCATTGTGGTAGTGTGCAGGCACCAAAATGAAGTACAGCAGGCTGTACTTTTTCTAGCGTACCGCAGTCACCACATGCTGATAGTCAGAATATACTGATCAGCCCAGCAGCTGATTGGCTGCATGCGCCGATCGAGAAAAAACTTCCAACAAGCCCATTCATGAGATAGATTAACTTTTCATGAGCAAGGACAGCCATAGATGGATTGAAATTCAGCTGGATTCTGAACCAGACGAACTTCAATTCATTTATAGCCAACTTTAGGTCCAATCAAGACAAGGCAAGTGCGGGCGGTGTGCGCTGAAATAAAGTACGGCTGGCCGTGCTCTTTGTCCAGCGCAGCGCAGTCACCTCCCGCTGGCCAATAAAACTTCTTGAAATGTCACTATGTGACACAGAGGCGTAGCTAGGGGGGTACATATGTACACAAGGTACAGGGGCGCAAAAATGAGGCTTACAACCAGGGGCGTATTTGCCGCGAGGCAAACAAGGCGTTTGACTAGGGCTGCACTTTTTTGGGGGGGGGGGGGGGCGGCGTGGTGCCGCCGCCCCTCCTCTTCCAACGGAAGGGACACTTAGTACAGGGACAGGCAGCGGGCTGCTGTGTCTTACCTGGCTCCGTGTCCCAGTCCCAAGACGATCCAGTCCAGGAGACGCTGCTGGAGGAGGGGTAGAGAGGTCCGCAGATCCGGTGTCTTCTTTTCCCTGGACGCGATGTGTGGGCGGGATGACATGCCGCCCCTGTAATCTGGCCACACCCTCGGGATCAATGGACAGCCTATGGCCGCTTGTACCTCCCCTGTGCTTGCGTGGTTTTCCCCCCAAACACATACCTTGCGTTGGTGGTGCAGTGGTGAGCATAGCTGCCTATCCAGCAGCTGACCCGGGTTCGATTCCTGGCCAACGCAATTTTCAAGATGGCTGCCTCGCCTGCGAAGTGCTTTTAGTCCCCCGGGAGAGAAGTGCTATACAAATGAAATGTTGAGGATATATTAGCGAAGGAATAAAATTTAAACCAAAACGAATGAAGCAAATGTGTTGTATGATTGTATGTTCTTAAACACTTCTGAATAATTTATTTCTTGCGCAAGGATATTATTTTGTATTCTCATTTTCAGCCAGTAGGTGGAGCACTCGGATCCTTTTCAGGTATTTTTTTCGGCTATCCTTAGCAATCTGGATGAAAAAAAAGCCTGCTGCTTACTGTATACATTGCTCAATAGCTCTCTCTGACACTAGCAGGGGTGGACTGACAACTCATGGGGCCCCCGGGCAATAGGGGATCATGGGGCCCCTGTGTCCTTGCCCAAACTCAAGAAGCCTATGAAAAAGGTACCAGAGGCATCTCATGGGGCCCCCTACTGACCCCGGGCCCTCGGGCAGTGCCCGAGTTTCCAAATGGTCAGTCCGCCCCTGGACACTAGTCATTTATGTCATCCTTACACTAATGGCCCCTTCCTGTTCCAACAAGACATTTTGGACAATTTCATGCTCCCAGCTTTGTGGGAGGAGTTTGGGGATGGCCCCTTCCTGTTCCAACATGACTGCCCACCAGTGCACAAAGCAAGGTCCATAAAGACATGGAGGAGCCAGTTTGGGGTGGAGGAACTTGACTGTCCTGCACAGAGTCCTGACCTCAACCCCATAGAACACCTTTGTGATGAATTAGAGCGCAGACTGTGAGCCAGGCCTCCTCCCCCGACATCAGTGCCTGACCTGACAAATGTGCTTCTGGAAGAATGGTCCAACCTTCCCATAGACACCCTCCTAAACCTTGTGGACGGCCTTCCCAGAAGAGTTGAAGCTGTTATAGGTGCAAAGGGCGGGGCCAACTCAATATTGAACCCTACGGACTAAGACTGGGGGGCCATTAAAGGTCATGTGCGTGGAAAGGGCGGGGCCAACTCAATATTGAACCCTACGGACTAAGACTGGGGGGACCATTAAAGGTCATGTGTGTGGAAAGGCCGGCGGCCCAATACTTTTGGCAATATTCGTATGTATTAGGTCCCCACAATCTCTACTACACTTAGGGTGATCAATCAAGAACCTGCGCCCCTTTATATCAGTTGTCCCTAACAGAGTCCCTCCTTATATCAGGAGTTCTTCTCAGAGCTCCACCTTACATCAAGGCTCCTATAAGAGTCCCTCCTTACATCAGGTGTCCTCACCAGAGTGTCCCTTATATAAAATATCCATATCAGGGTGCCCCCTTACATCAATTGTCCACATCAGAGTGCCCCCTTACATCAATTTCCCCCATCGGAGTGCCCCCTTACATCAATTTCCCCCATCAGAGTGCCCCCTTACATCAATTTCCCCCATCAGAGTGCCCCCTTACATCAATTTCCCCCATCAGGGTGCCCCCTTACATCAATTGTCCACATCAGAGTGCCCCCTTACATCAATTGTCCACATCAGAGTGCCCCCTTACATCAATTTACCCCATCAGAGTGCCCCCTTACATCAATTTACCCCATCAGAGTACCCCCTTACATCAATTTATATAGTTCTATAGTTACACTGTATTTAGATAGGGGAGGGGTTGTATAGTTTTATACAGAGGTGGGGGAGGTGTTCTATAGATACACTTTATAGAGATTGGGGGAGGGGTTGTATAGTTGTTCTGTATACAGATGGGGGAGGAGTTGTATAGTTCTATACAGAGGTGGGGGAGGTGTTCTGTATCATCCTATTAGAGGACACTATCTCTGTCAGTGTCTCTGGGAATGTCAGGACCTATAAAGCAGAATTCCCCTCCAGGACACAACATCCGGGGACTCCTCCCCCTCCTGGGTCATGTGGTAATGCTGAGATTAGTAGTTCCTCAGCAGTCCGGTGGGAGTTGTTAGCCCCGCCCCTCACTCTGGTCCCGGTTGGGCTCCCTCCTCCTTGCTGAGCCATGATTGGATGTCTGCTCACACCCGCCTCCATTCCCATCCCCCCACTTCCTTGTTTACATAATTAATCACTAACAGGAAAGGCGGAGACAGGAAGTCACGAGACCGGAAGTGACCTCACCATTTGCCCGCAGACATCTTTGTGGAGGGCTGGTGCTGCTTCCTTCGCCTCCAACGTCTCATAAATAGTCATTTAACTCAGTTTGTGGAGTCGGCAGTAATGTGTGTCCCACAGAGAACCCGGCGGGAGAGAATACCAGGGGGCTGGCACTGCTGACCTGGGAAGAGAGGGCGATGGGGAGAGCAGGGCATGTTGGGACATGTAGTCCATACATAGAGATTCCTCCATAGAGGTTTATGGGGATATAGGGGGCATGCTGGGACATGTAGACAATACACAGAGAGCCCTCCATTGGTCTATGGGGATAGGGGGCATGCTGGGACTACATACAGAGAATCCTCCACAGAGGTGTATGGGGGAAAGCGGAGTATACTGGGACATGTAGTCCATATGTACAGAATCCTACATAGAGGTCTATAGGGATAGGGGGCATGCTGGGACATGTAGCCCATACACAGAGTCATCCATATAGGTTTATGGTTATAGAGGGCATGCTGGGACATGTAGTCCATACACAGAGAGTCCTCCATCGGTCTATGGGGATATAGGGAGCATGCTGGGACATGTAATCCATACACAGAGAGCCCTCCATCGGTCTATGGGGATAGGGGGCATGCTGGGACATGTAGTCCGTACACAGAGAGCCCTCTAGGGTGAAATCTGCACAGAGAAAGATGAAATAATAGGCCGCAGTGTTCACAATAAACATTACAACTAAAAAAAATAAATAAATAAAATGAAATAAATAGATGAACAATCCTCTGCTCTGTATACAACATTCTCCTAGATCTGATCATCTTTATTGCATCCAATAGGAAATATTCCAGATATTCCATATATAGTGCTGAGTTCTATAGGATGTCATTATAAGGAATGAATAGGATCCTATCCAGCTCTGCTGATGGTAAAATAAATGTATATAATAATAGGAGGCGCCTTCCTCTACTCACTTCAAGAACTCATTATATAACCAAAATAACCCAGTGATTCCAAGAATGTGTCGCTGGCCCTTTAAGATGTTGTTTTTGTAAACACTCTCGCTCGCCCTTTCCCTCTCTCTCTCTCTCTCTCGCCCTTTCCCTCTCTCTCTCTTGCCCTTTCCCTCTCTCTCTCTCGCTCGCCCTTTCCCTCTCTCTCTCTTGCCCTTTCCCTCTCTCTTGCTCTTTCCCTCTCTCTCTCTCTCTCTCGCTCGCCCTTTCCCTCTCTCTCTCACTGTGATCACATGACCAGATTTGACCTTTCCGCGCAGCAGTGCAGAGGCTCTCAGTTTGAGTTTCTTCTTGTCAGAGTCAAGACGCTTTTTTAAAAGCTCCTGATAAGTTCTCATTCTATTACAAGATATTTAATCTCTATTGATTGGTATTGAGTATCCACTGATACCCTTCAATCAATAGCGATCAGCAAAAGCTGTTTAACAGTTTTTTTTTAAATCTTGTACTAATTTAGTGTCAGTTTGCCATCTATTTAAAAATGAGCCAGCAGATCCTCACCGTGTTTCTTACCCTGCTGTTTGCATGGGGAGGAAAAAGATACGTCCCCGACCACTCTTCAAAGATCCCAATACAACTGAATCAGGAGATCAATACAGTGCAGCATATGGAAGAATTCATCAAAGGAACGCAAAATGACCCCCCAGAGATACGCCTGCTGGTGAAGGAGGAGAGCAAGTCATCAGAGCAGCAAGTGGAGGAAAAGGTCAGAGAAATGGAAGATGACCCCCCAGAGAGCCACAAGCCAGTGAAGGAGAAGAGCATTAAGTCAATGGAAGAGCAAGTTGAGGAATCGGTCAGAGAAGCGGCAAACGAGCCTCCAGAACCCTCCAGCTGGTTTTCATTACTGACCACCACTGCATACTGGTTTCAGATCATACTCCTGATAAGTGCCATCATTCTGAAATACATCCTGCACAGAAACGACCTGGCCCTGAGAGTAGGACAATATTTGATTTTCCAGAAGCTGATTGAACTCATTCAGGAAGGACTGGGCAACTTCAATTTCCAATGGTCCAGCGATGGGGCGGCCTTAGAGAATGGAGACCCATCCCTGTTTATAAATATTGATGCAGAATATTGCAGGTCAAACGCCTTTCACTGGGTTATCTTAATGCTGCTGTTGCTACTCATAATACTGCTCGTAATGCTGCTGGTGCTGACAGTGTACGTATTGCTGATGATGCTGAATGAGCTGTCGTTTAGCCGATTCTCCCCCGCTAGGCGACTTCGTGCTATTTGGTGTCTTTTCAAACCACGAAAGACAGATAATATCACCCTTCCCAGACCCAGCATCACATCTCCAAGGGGTCCCATACATGTTTATGTACAGGATACGCCACCCGAGCCAACAATCCTGCCATCAGGAGCTAGGAATGCTCACAAACAGACTTCACCACGCAAGCCGAAAAGGAACCGCCACGTTGCTTGCCATTGTCCGAGTGATAACATCATTCCAACTTCAAGTGCTTCACCCCAGATGAAGAAGCTCAGGAAAAACCGCACGCTCAGGCGACTCAGTGCATTTTGGAGTCATTTCAAAAAAAAAAAGACTGATGACATCACACCGAGTGATAACTTCACCCCGCCGAGTGATAACATCACCCTTCCCAGACCCAGCATTAAGCCTCCAAGGGGTCCCATACCTGTTTATGTACAGGATACCCCATCCAGGAGAACAATCCTGCCATCAGGAGCTAGGAATGCTCACAAACAGACTCCACCACGCAAGCCGAAAAGGAGCCGCCATGTTGCCTGCCAGTGTCCGAGTGATAACATCATTCCTACATCAAGTGCCTCACCCCAGATGAAGAAGCTCAGGAAAAACCGCATGCTCAGGCGACTCAGTACATTTTGGAGTCTTTTAAAACCAAAAAAGACTGATGACATCACACCGAGTGATAACTTCACCCCGCCGAGTGATAACATCACACCTCCAAGGGGTCCCATACATGTTTACGTACAGGATACGCCACCCCAGCCAACAATCCTGCCATCAAGTGCTAGGAATGCTTACACAGTCTCCACCACTCAAGCCAAAAAGGCGCCGCCATGTTGCCTGCCAGTGTCCGAGAGATAACATCATTCCTACATCAAGTGCTTCACCCCAGGTGAATAAGCTCAGGAAAAACCGCATGCTCAGGCGACCAAAAAAGACTGATGACATCACACCGAGTGATAACTTCACCCCGCCGAGTGATGACATCACCAGACCCAGCATCACACCTCCAAGGGGTCCCATACATGTTTATGTAGAGGATGCGCCACCCGAGCCAACAATCCTGACATCAAGTGCTAGGAATGCTCACACAGTCTCCACCACTCAAGCCAAAAAGGCGCCGCCATGTTGCCTGCCAGTGTCCGAGAGATAACATCACCTTACCAAGGAGTGATAACATCACCTTACCGAGGAGTGATAACATCACCTTACCAAGGAGTGATAACATCTCCTTACCAAGGAGTGATAACATCACCTTACCGAGGAGTGATAACATCTCCTTACCAAGGAGTGATAACATCACCTTACCGAGGAGTGATAACATCACCTTACCGAGGAGTGATAACATCACCTTACCGAGGAGTGATAACATCACCTTACCGAGGAGTGATAACATCACCTTACCGAGGAGTGATAACATCACCTTACCGAGGAGTGATAACATCACCTTACCGAGGAGTGATAACATCACCTTACCGAGGAGTGATAACATCACCTTACCGAGGAGTGATAACATCACCTTACCGAGGAGTGATAACATCACCTTACCGAGGAGTGATAACATCTCCTTACCGAGGAGTGATAACATCACCTTACCGAGGAGTGATAACATCTCCTTACCGAGGAGTGATAACATCTCCTTACCGAGGTGTGATAACATCTCCTTACCGAGGAGTGATAACATCTCCTTACCGAGGAGTGATAACATCTCCTTACCGAGGTGTGATAACATCTCCTTACCAAGGAGTGATAACATCTCCTTACCAAGGAGTGATAACATCTCCTTACCGAGGTGTGATAACATCTCCTTACCAAGGAGTGATAACATCTCCTTACCGAGGAGTGATAACATCTCCTTACCGAGGAGTGATAACATCTCCTTACCAAGGAGTGATAACATCTCCTTACCAAGGAGTGATAACATCTCCTTACCAAGGAGTGATAACATCTCCTTACCAAGGAGTGATAACATCTCCTTACCGAGGAGTGATAACATCTCCTTACCAAGGAGTGATAACATCACCTTACCAAGGAGTGATAACATCACCTTACCGAGGAGTGATAACATCACCTTACCGAGGAGTGATAACATCACCTTACCAAGGAGTGATAACATCACCTTACCAAGGAGTGATAACATCTCCTTACCAAGGAGTGATAACATCTCCTTACCGAGGTGTGATAACATCTCCTTACCAAGGAGTGATAACATCTCCTTACCAAGGAGTGATAACATCTCCTTACCGAGGTGTGATAACATCTCCTTACCGAGGTGTGATAACATCTCCTTACCAAGGAGTGATAACATCTCCTTACCGAGGTGTGATAACATCTCCTTACCAAGGAGTGATAACATCTCCTTACCAAGGAGTGATAACATCTCCTTACCGAGGAGTGATAACATCTCCTTACCAAGGAGTGATAACATCTCCTTACCGAGGAGTGATAACATCACCTTACCGAGGAGTGATAACATCACCTTACCAAGGAGTGATAACATCTCCTTACCAAGGAGTGATAACATCACCTTACCAAGGAGTGATAACATCACCTTACCGAGGAGTGATAACATCTCCTTACCGAGGAGTGATAACATCATTCCATCACCAAGAGCTCAGGAAAAACAACTCAGGCAACTTAAGAATTTTTGGTGTTGTTCAAGGACCAGCTCACTCAATGAATAGACACCTGCCTTTTGACGGAGAACATCTCTTTGGTGCCTCTATAGCAGGGGTCCTCAAACTTTTTAAACAGGGGGCCAGTTCAATGTCCCTCAGACCGTTGGAGGGCCGGACTATAGTTTAAAAAAAAAAAAAAACTATGAACAAATGCGGCCACAGTACAGGAGATGACCAGAGACTGCGGACATACAACGGCGGCGGGAATACTGAGCCGGCCGCTCCATAAGACGCACAGAAATTTCCCCCCAAGTGTGTCTTATGGAGCAAAATATACGGCAAATGCAGGACACCTTGTTGGGTCAGATCTGTGTACAATGTAAAGAGAGAGGGGGGGGGGGGAGAGATAAGGAGGGGGGGGAGAGAAAGAGAAGGGGGGGGAGAGAGAGAAAGAGGAGGGGGGGAGAGAGAGAGGGAGGGGGGAGAGAGAGGAGGGGGGAGAGAGAGAGGAGGAGGAGAGAGAGGGGGGGAGAGGGGGGGAGAGAAAGAGAGGGGGGGGAAGAAAGAGAGAGGAGGGGGGGGAGAGAGAGAAAGAGAGAGGGGGGAGAGAGAAAGAGAGAGGGGGAGGGGGGAGAGAGAGAAAGAGAGAGGGGGGGGAGAAAGAGAGAGGAGGGGGAGAGAGTGAGGAGGAGGGGGAGAGAGTGAGGAGGAGGGGGAGAGAGGGGGGAAAGAGAGAGGCAGGAGATCGATCATCTTTTGCACTTATATAGGGTCTGTGGCCATGATACCCGACATGCAGCGATGGAGTCTCCTCTCTTGCTCCCCCTCTTCATGGTCAGCTCTAGGCTCCGCCCTCCAACCGTGACGGTTGCATGCACTGATCAGAATAGATGGCCGGCTGGCTGCAGAGACGCCGGGTGAGTGGTGCGGGTTCATAAGCCGAGCCCACCCTCCCCTGTTCTAGAATTGCTGATCCCGCCCTCCCGCCCGAGCCCTGCCGAGCTCTCCCGACCTGCCAAACCCTAGTCCCTTGCTTCGCGGCAGATACGCCCCTGCCCGGCGGGCCGGATAAATGTCCTCGGTGGGCCGCATGTGGCCCGCGGGCCGTAGTTTGAGGACCCCTGCTCTATAGTTTGTGTGAAAAAAAAAAAGTGTACAATGCAATGTGGTGGGACTGTCCCAGCAGTGCGACCCCCCTGCAGCATGGGGCCGGGTCGCAGTTGCAATGCCTGTAGGTACGCCCCTGACACATGCCTTGTCTTTGGTGTGGCTGGATCACACCAATGCATTGTGGTAGTGTGCAGGAACCAAAATGAAGTACAGCAGGCTGTACTTTTTCTAGCGTACCGCAGTCACCACATGCTGATAGTCAGAATATACTGATCAGCCCAGCAGCTGATTGGCTGCATGCGCCGATCGAGAAAAAACTTCCAACAAGCCCATTCATGAGATAGATTAACTTTTCATGAGCAAGGACAGCCATAGATGGATTGAAATTCAGCTGGATTCTGAACCAGACGAACTTCAATTCATTTATAGCCAACTTTAGGTCCAATCAAGACAAGGCAAGTGCGGGCGGTGTGCGCTGAAATAAAGTACGGCTGGCCGTGCTCTTTGTCCAGCGCAGCGCAGTCACCTCCCGCTGGCCAATAAAACTTCTTGAAATGTCACTATGTGACACAGAGGCGTAGCTAGGGGGGTACATATGTACACAAGGTACAGGGGCGCAAAAATGAGGCTTACAACCAGGGGCGTATTTGCCGCGAGGCAAACAAGGCGTTTGACTAGGGCCGGACTTTTTAGGGGGGGGGGGGGCGGCGTGGTGCCGCCGCCCCTCCTCTTCCAACGGAAGGGACACTTAGTACAGGGACAGGCAGCAGGCTGCTGTGTCTTACCTGGCTCCGTGTCCCAGTCCCAAGACGATCCAGTCCAGGAGACGCTGCTGGAGGAGGGGTAGAGAGGTCCGCAGATCCGGTGTCTTCTTTTCCCTGGACGCGATGTGTGGGCGGGATGACATGCCGCCCCTTTAATCTGGCCACACCCTCGGGATCACTGGACAGCCTATGGCCGCTTGTACCTCCCCTGTGCTTGCGTGGTTTTCCCCCCAAACACATACCTTGCGTTGGTGGTGCAGTGGTGAGCATAGCTGCCTATCCAGCAGCTGACCCGGGTTCGATTCCTGGCCAACGCAATTTTCAAGATGGCTGCCTCGCCTGCGAAGTGCTTTTAGTCCCCCCGGGAGAGAAGTGCTATACAAATGAAATGTTGAGGATATATTAGCGAAGGAATAAAATTTAAACCAAAACTAATGAAGCAAATGTGTTGTATGATTGTATGTTCTTAAACACTTCTGAATAATTTATTTCTTGCGCAAGGATATTATTTTGTATTCTCATTTTCAGCCAGTAGGTGGAGCACTCGGATCCTTTTCAGGCATTCTTTTCGGCTATCCTTAGCTATGTGGATGAAAAAAAAAGCCTGCTGCTTACTGTATACATCGCTCAATAGCACTCTCTGACACTAGCAGGGGCGGACTGACAACTCATGGGGCCCCCGGGCAATAGGGGATCATGGGGCCCCTGTGTCCTTGCCCAAACTCAAGAAGCCTATGAAAAAAGGTACCAGAGGCATCTCATGGGGCCCCCTACTGACCCCGGGCCCTCGGGCAGTGCCCGAGTTTCCAAATGGTCAGTCCGCCCCTGGACACTAGTCATTGATGTCATCCTTACACTAATGGCCCCTTCCTGTTCCAACAAGACATTTTGGACAATTTCATGCTCCCAACTTTGTGGGAGGAGTTTGGGGATGGCCCCTTCCTGTTCCAACATGACTGCACAGCAGTGCACAAAGCAAGGTCCATAAAGACATGGAGGAGCCAGTTTGGGGTGGAGGAACTTGACTGTCCTGCACAGAGTCCTGACCTCAACCCCATAGAACACCTTTGGGATGAATTAGAGCGGAGACTGCAAGCCAGGCCTCCTCCCCCGACATCAGTGCCTGACCTGACAAATGTGCTTCTGGAAGAATGGTCCAACCTTCCCATAGACACCCTCCTAAACCTTGTGGACGGCCTTCCCAGAAGAGTTGAAGCTGTTATAGCTGCAAAGGGCGGGGCCAACTCAATATTGAACCCTACGGACTAAGACTGGGGGGCCATTAAAGGTCATGTGCGTGGAAAGGGCGGGGCCAACTCAATATTGAACCCTATGGACTAAGACTGGGAGGCCATTACAGGTCATATGCAGGGGGAAAGGGCGGGGCCAACTCAATATTGAACCCTACGGACTAAGACTGGGGGGCCATTACAGGTCATATGCAGGGGGAAAGGGCGGCGCCAACTCAATATTGAACCCTACGGACTAAGACTGGGAGGCCATTACAGGTCATGTGCGGGGGAAAGGGCGGTGCCAACTCAATATTGAACCCTATGGACTAAGACTGGGAGGCCATTACAGGTCATATGCAGGGGGAAAGGGCGGGGCCAACTCAATATTGAACCCTACGGACTAAGACGGGAGGCCATTAAAGGTCATGTGCGTGGAAAGGCCGGCGACCCAATACTTTTGGCAATATTCGTATGTATTAGATCTCCACGATCTCTACTACACTTGGGACAAGCTGGATCCCACAAAAGTCCCATCTCAAACAATTTAACTGGAATACAATTTGGCGGGATATGGCGGTGGGCAGTGATTAGGGTGTAGGTATTGCGTATGGCGGTGATCAGGATATTGGTATGGTGGTGTTTTTCTGCGCACTAGGAAAGGTGACAGGGACTGGCTGCATTGTTTATTGTCTCTACACTGGAGCAGTGATCAGGGACACTGGGGTGGCTGGCACTGTAGTCTCTGAGTGGACATGCACTGTGAGATGCTGCTGTACACTCACAGGCTGCAGCGTCGCTTGTCTCTGCTCTCACAGCCAGAACAGAGAGAAGAGATCTTTACTTTCACTGTTCACCTTTCAGTATATGGTCAGTTTTACAAAAGACATAAAATTAGCATTTTTCTCACCTACTACTGGTACAGGGCAAGGGAAGGACAGAGGAATAGAAAACAAACTTGTTATACTTACCTGCTGTGTGCAGTGATTTTGCACACAGCAGCCCGGATCCTCCTCTTTTTGGGTCCCACGCAGGCTCTCCTGGCCCCTCCTACCTGTCGCGTGCCCCCACAGCAAGCAGCTTGCTATGGGGGTACCCACTGCTGTGTGTCCATTCACACACGGAACCTCGGCTCGGCCCCCTCTCTCTTTTCATTGGCTCACTGGCTGTGACTGACAGCAGTGGGAGCCAATGGGTCCCGCTTCTGTCTCAGTCAATGAGAAGAGGGAGTCCTGGGATAGCTGAGACTCCAGTGAACGTCGCTGGATCAAGAGGGGGCTTAGGTGAGTATTGGGGGGGGTGCTGTACAGATTTTTTACCTTCATGCATAGAATGCATGCAACAGCACAATGGCAGCTGAAGGCATCCAGTGCATCCTTGCAAAGATTCAATCAACTGTACAAATACAGGACAACCCCCCCCCAGCCTAAACTAGCCATTGCAGCAAGGTGCACATGGAAGGGCAATGTACATCACAAAGGATTTCCCAGCACACTTATCAGCCAGCCTGCAAAAAAAAAAAAAAAAAAATTTACCCAGCAGTGGGTTGATAAGGGCAGGTTTGTCAGGAGGGAGCCCACCCCTCCTTAAAGTGTTAACCCCTTCCTGTCCGGACGCTTTCACCCCCCTTCCAGTCCGGACGCTTTCACCCCCCTTCCAGTCCGGACGCTTTCACCCCCTTCCAGTCCGGACGCTTTCACCTCCTTCCAGTCCGGACACTTTTACCCCCCTTCCAGTCCGGACGCTTTCACCTCCTTCCAGTCCGGACACTTTTACCCCCCTTCCTGTCCGGACACTTTCCCCCCCTTCCAGTCCGGACACTTTCCCCCCCTTCCAGTCCGGACACTCTCACCCCCTTCCAGTCCGGACACTTTCCCCCCCTTCCAGTCCGGACACTCTCACCCCCTTCCTGTCCGGACACTTTTACCCCCTTCCTGTCCGGACACTTTTACCCCCTTCCTGTCCGGACACTTTCACCCCCCTTCCTGTCCGGACACTTTCACCCCCCTTCCTGTCCGGACACTTTCCCCCCCTTCCAGTCCGGACACTTTCCCCCCCTTCCAGTCCGGACACTTTCCCCCCCTTCCAGTCCGGACACTCTCACCCCCTTCCAGTCCGGACACTTTCACCCCCTTCCTGTCCGGACACTTTCACCCCCTTCCTGTCCGGACACTTTCACCCCCTTCCTGTCCGGACACTTTCACCCCCTTCCTGTCCGGACACTTTCACCCCCTTCCTGTCTAGGGAAATTTTCAGCTTTTAGCGCTATCACACTTTGAATGACAATTGCGCAGTCATGCAACACTGTACCCAAATGAATTTTTTACCATTTTTTTGAGACAGATAAAGCTTTATTTTGGTGGTATTTATTCACCGCTGGGATTTGTATTTTTTTTGCTATGTAAATGAAATGTCCAAAAATTTTGAAAAAAAGTGTTTTTTTTTATAAAATTTTGCAAATAAATAATATTTCATCATAAATCTTAGCCAAAATTTATTCCGTTATCTTTTTAGTAAAAAAAAAAAAAAATCCAAATTAGTTTATAAGCAAAAATTAAAATTTTTAAACATTTTTATTTTATTTTTTTATATTATTTTTTTACATACTGTCACCCCGGCAGTACAGTGTCACCATGGTGTCACTGTACTACTTGTGGGGGGTGATGAAGATTTTTTTTTTTTTTTTTTTACACTGATTGCTTTTACACCCATATAGGATGTAAAAGCAATCATTTCTCCTTCTCTCTGGCTGCATTCTTGCACTCATTGAAAAGTACTGAGTGAGCGGTGATTGGTCACAGCTTGTCACATGGTACAAGGCTTTTGTGAATAGCCTTGTACCATGTGACCTCTGTGATCATTCACAGATTTCACACGTAGTAAGCAATGATGTCAGAAGTGACATCTTGCTTACTACTTTGCATGTGATCACTGATTGGCCAATCAGTGATCACATGATCGGGACCTCGTACAGAGGTCCCGTCCGACGATCGGTGTTTCACACAGCGGGCACCGGATCGCGGTGCTGTGCGCTCCCAGGGAGCGAGCACAAGCAGGGTGCGGGGAGGCCGTTTATAGACGGCCACCCGACCCTGCAGTGCCACCGTCCGGCCGTTTATATACAACGGCCGGACGGGAGGTGGTTAATAAAGTAAAAAAGAAAAAAAAGAAAAAATTTAAATAACAAACATGTTATACTCACCTGCTCTGTAATGCTTTTGCATAGAGCGGCCTTGTTCCTGGGTCCAACTGAGGCACTTCTGGATCCTCCTCTTCTTTGTGTGTCCCCATAGCAAACCATTTGCTATGGAGGCACACAGTGTCTGCACGCTCCCAAGCTGCGCTCCATAGACTTACACAGCGGGACTTAGCCCCCCACCACCATCACCACTTTCTCCTCACTGCATTTGATTGACAGCAGCATTGGCTCCCGCTGCTGCTCGAGTGCTGTGTGAAGAGGAAGAGAGGGGAGAAGAGATGCAGCCGTGCACAGTGCTGGATCTCTTCTCCCCTCTGTCCTCCCCTTGCCCTGTGTGAATGGGAAGAGAGGGATAGAAAACATTTTTTTTACCTTAAGGCCACTTTTACACTGACGGTCCGATTGGGTCAGTCTTTCAGGCGGGCCCGATTGGACCATCCATAGCTCTCTATGGAGCAGCTGGTATCGTCAGACATGTGTCCGCTGACACCCGCCGGCATCTGATCAGATCCTGTATGCTAAAAACAGACAGATGGAGATCTGTTCTCCATGCGTATGGAGGATCGGATGACAGTCGGGTGGAAACAGACAGGCGCCCCATAGAAAACAGCGGGCTGTGTCTCTGTCTGCTCTGCATCAGCAGAGCAGACACCGACCTGTCATCCTCTTGCTCAGCGGGGATCAGTGCAGAGATCCCCCCGCTAAGCAAGCGGGTCCGCCCCGTCTGAAAGGGGCCTAAAGCAAGAAATGCATTATGGTAAAAAATCGGTTTTTAACGTTTTTACACAGACGCACGGGACGCCCAGCAAGAGCACAATGGCAGCCGAAGGCATATAGTGTGTCCTTGCATCAGATTCAACCAACTGTACAAAAAAGTGACAACCACCCCATAACTAGCCAGTGCAGCAAGGTGCACATGGAAGGGCAATGTACATCACAAAAGGATTTCCCAGCACACTTACCAGCCAGCCTGCAAATAAAAAAAAATTATAAAAAATAATTGACCCCGTCTAACAATTCACATTAAAAACAGAGGGTTTTGTTTGCACACATTTGCAAATATATTTCCACATGAACTCACAAGAAAAATATATTTTAAATATATTTTAAAAATATTCCTTCTAAATATATTTACATATATTTGAAATACTACAATTCTGGTATATATATATATATACACACACACATACAGTTGTGTTCACAATAACAGCAGTCAGACATCACTAACCGGATCAATCGCTGTTTTTGGTGGAAATTATATTTCTACATGGCAAATAATTTCCTAGCAGGTGTAGTAGAGTCATAGAAATCCAACAGACCCAACAGTCATGACATGCATGCTGCTGATTCTGTGTCATTGAATCACTCATTGAAAGGGGCGTGTTCAAAATAATAGCAGTGTGGAGTTCTATTAGTGAGGTCATTCATTCTTTGAAAAACAGGTGGCAATTATTGCCCTTATTTAAGGAAGGAAGGCAGCAAATGTTGGACATGCTGGTTACAGTGCATTTCTCTCTGAAATTCTGAGGAAAATGGGTCGTTCCAGACATTGTTCAGAAGAACAGCGTACCTTGATTAAAAAGTTGATTGGAGAGGGGAAAACATAAAGAAGTGCAGAAAATGATCGGCTGCTCAGCTAAAATGATCGCAAATGCTTTAAAATGGCAACCAAAACCTGAAAGACGTGGAAGAAAGCGAAAAACTACCATTGGAATGGATAGAAGAATAGCCAAAATGGCGCAGACTCAGCCAACAATCAGCTCCAGGAAGATGAAAGAAGGTGTGACGTTCCCTGTGAGGACTGTTACAATTAGAAGACGCCTATGTGAAGCCAAGCTATCTGCAAGAAGCCCCCACAAAGTCCCACTGTTGGGAAAAAGACGTGTGCTGAAGAGGTTACAATCTGCCAAAGAGCACATTGACTGGCCTAAAGAGAAATGGGGCAACATTTTGTGGACTGATGGAAGTAAGATTGTTCTTTTTGGGTCTAGTGGCCGGAGACAGTTTGTCAGACGACCCCCAAACACTGAATTCAAGCCACAGTACACTGTGAAGACCGTGAAGCATGGTGGTGCAAGCATCATGATATGGGGATGTTTCTCATACTACGGTGTTGGGCCTATTTATCGCATACCAGGGATCATGGATCAGTTTGAAGACATCAGAATACTTGAAGAGGTCATGCTGCCTTATGCTGAAGAGGAAATGCCCTTGAAATGGGTGTTCCAACAAGACAACGACCCCAAACACACCAGTAAACGTGCAACATCTTGGTTCCAGACCAACAAGATGGACGTTATGGAGTGGCCAGCCCAATCCCCGGATCTTAATCCAATAGAAAACTTGTGGGGTGACATCCAAAATGCAATTTTTGAGGCAAAACCAAGAAATAGAGAAGAACTGTGGAATGTGGTCCAATCATCCTGGGCTGGAATACCTGATCACAGGGGCCAGAAGTTGGGGGACTCCATGCAACACAGATGTACAGCAGTTCTCAGAAACAGTGCGACTACAACCAAATATTCATGAAGTCATTCAAAGGAAAGCAAAATCCTCAAACATTTTTCAGTTTATATAGTGAATGTTTTAGTTTGTAAAGAAGAATACAAACACGGCGATTTTTTTGAACAGTCTAATATTCACTTTTCTTCCATTTTTTTAGAGGAACAACAAATTTGATGTATTTTTCTTCATGTTGTGATTTGGAATAGAATGTGTCGTGTTCCCAATGCATTTGTGTGGATGGAAATAAAAGCTATTAGAAGGATTTTCAGCTTTATTCACTTTTTTCAACACACGGCTATTATTTTGAACACAACTGCGCACGCACACACACACTTGAAATGCATTTGTTACAAATTATCTGAAAAATATTTGTAAAAATACATTTTCAAATAGACTGTATGTCTTTAAAAATACATTTAATCTACATTTTTGGAATGCATTTGCAAATATATGGTAAAATGATGTTAAAAAAAATCTGAAGAATATGTTTTAGAAAAAAAATATTTTTCATTTATTTTGTAATATATAAAAAACGCATTTCAACATGCAGTGTGTATAGATTTTAAAATATATTGAATATGGCCAAAATTGTAGTATTTCAAATATATATCTGACGAGAATATTTCAAATATATTTTTCTTGCATGTGGGAATGCAGCAAACTGCGCTAGAATTATAAAATTGGTGCCGCTCTGACACATTGGCAACCCACCACTGAGACAAGGACTCCATACATCACATGAGTAGACCATGACCTGCAGTTTGGAAAAGGTAAGTATAATTCCGAGGGGGAGAGGGAACAAAAAAAAAAAAAAAAAAAGAAGGGGTGGGGGAGCTCTGAGTTGGGCTTTAACCACTTACCCTCCAGAGGATTTACCCCCCTTCCTGACCGGGCCATTTTTTCTGTTACGGCGCTGTGTTACTTTAGCTGACAATTGCGCCATCATGCAACGCTGCACCCAACTACAATTTGTGTCCTGTTTTTCGCACAAATAGAGCTTTCTTTCGCTGGTATTTGATTGCCTGTGCTTTTTTTTATTTTTTGCACTATAAACAAAAAAAGACTGACAATTTTGAGGAAAAAAACAATATTTTTGACTTTTTGGTATAAAACATGTCCAGTAAAAATAAAAATAAAATAAAAAAAAAAATTTTTTCATACATTTAGGCCAAAATGTATTCTGCTTCGTGTCTTTGCTTAAAAAAAAATCCCAATACGTGTCAATTAATT
>NW_028317913.1:540000-647500 GCF_062004578.1 Staurois parvus
GGCAGAGTGTGTTGTGTGTGTGTGTCTGAAGAGAAGGAAGCTAGCCAGCTATATTCCTCATGAAACACGCTGTACATAGACTGGCATCTCACTGAAAGCTGTCACTGCTATCTGATTGTGGAGAGGAAATAGATTTACAGCATTGTAAGGGCGGTATACATCTATTTAAAATATATATTTATGTGGCCGGGGCACAGATTGCTCATCTGTGTCTCTTATAAATGGAAGCATAATGCACAAAATGGTTTTGGATTATAGTGACAAAATCATTTTTGTGTTCATCAGGAATATTGCCACAACTTTAAAATAATGTATGCTTGTGCCTTGTATAAAACATGTATAAATATAGTTCCTATAGAATTATGAATTTTTATTTGTACAAGTTTATATGTTGTCTCAGCTTTTCTTTAATATATATATACAAATCCTGCACAATATTTGTTTGCATTTTGTTAAATTGGCTGAAAGTGTTAAATTAAATATAAAAATAGAGTTAGAAAATGAAGGAGATGAATCCTTAAATAAAGTGAAAGCCTAACATTATGATTGGGGTTTAAAGAACATACTCACATGTGGGGCTGTATTACACTATGGATTGCTGGGTACTACACTTGCATTCAGAAATGTCTTAGACAATCAATATTAGGAATATTATGTTAAATTAACAGTGTGTTAGATTAAAAATTGAGCCTTTCTGTATAAACATATATTTTATTATATAAACACATACTGTATGTATAGCACTGTCTCTTTAAATGTGATATCCTAGTGATAAATCAAATAAACTTCCATACAATCAAGCCAAAAAACTTTCAGACATCCAGCAAGAAACGTGCATATCGGAACTTGCTATACAACGCATATGCGTAATGATGTCAGACAATGGGCTCCACCCTACATGTTTCGTTAACAATAACATCTTCAGGGAAACCAGAAAGCACACATGTACCCTTAGAAAAATTAATTTTGTGTATTTATTGAAGATTTTGTAACAAATAGTATAAAATATAATATACCCAAAAAGACAGTTGAGGATATTCTTTTCAACGAAACGCGTAGGCCTGGAGCACATTGACAGCATCACGCATGTGTATTGTACAGCAAGTTCCAATATGCACTTTTCTGGTTGCTGCTTTGTGAGTACATTTATTGTTGAATACATTTAGCAATTTTGCAATCTTAAACTATGCGTGGCTTACTTACTTTTTGAATACATGGCAAATTGAACACCTTAGAGCATTTGAGGAGAGAACCCCAATTGTGGATAATCTGATGTCAGCTGTTTTGATACTCATGAGTGACCTCCATATAATAAGGGGTCTTTGTTATTTGATAAGAGGTGCAGTTTTTATGGTGAAGGATTGACCTCACACTGCAACTCACATAGTGTTGAGGGATCTATGATTAGTCCATGTGTCACTTGTGTGGATTTTGGACTTGTAATGTTTGCAGGTGTTCACAAATTATTTTACTTTTTATATGTTACACAACTGTTTGGTGTCTTTGTACGATCATCACATTTAAAGTGGGTTGCTTCATTGATTGCAAGGAAGTTTGATTTATCACTAGGATAACACATATCCTATACATATGTGTTTAAAAATGTGTCAGATATCTGTTTGTGGATATTATTACAGGTACATTTTTAGCACAGTCGATTTACGCAGCGCTTATATCGTACATTCACACCAGTCCCTAACCCTCAAGGGGCGTTCAATCTAAAGTCCCTAACTTACATTCATACATACACATACTAGGGCTAATTTAGACACGATCCAATTAACCTATCTTTGGAGTGTGGAAGGAAACTGGAGTACCCAGAGGAAACCCACGCAGGCACAGGGAGAACATGCAAATTCCAGGCAGGTGGTGCCATAGTTTGGATTCGAACCAACAACCCTAGTACTGCCAGGCGCAAGTCCTAACAATTTACCACTGTGCTGCCCATATATTTATGTGGGTGGCTGTCCTTAATCAAGCAAAAGTACATTGATTGTTTTCTTTAAGTGTTTGACATTAGCAGATTTAGCATTCTATATCTTAATAAAATAAATACATGAGGAAGCAATTCTTCACAACAAAAAAACTAAATCAGTAGGCTAGTAAAGCTTTCCAGCTAACACAGCAGCTGTTCCTGAATTACAAAATGTACCTAATTTATATTAATCTGAGTTCTCTGCACTCCCCTGCAGCCAACATTCAGGTTTGCTAGGATCGTGCTTTCTGAAGCGTGTGCTTTTTTTAAAATCTTATTTATATATAACCAATCACATTCAGATTTCCACTGCAGGTTTGAATCCAGTTGGTGGTTGTAGGGGGTTTTCCGTGACCAGATTACCAATAAATGAAGGGGTTAGAGTCCACTACAGCAGTACCTGGGTGAAAATTAAAGCAATGAGCAAGCAGGCTGCACTCCCTGTATGCATTTCAAGGTTTAATTGTCAAAGGTGACCTGATTTTACTTTCAAATATATTATTATTATACAGGATTTATATAGCGCCAATAGTTTGCTCAGCTCTTTACATTACAATGGGAGACAAAACACGAGACAGTACAGTAACAATACAATTCAATACATGAGGGGTTCGAGGGCCCTGCTCCTTGGAGCTTACAATCTAGGAAGGAGGGGATAGTGGTACAGGAGGACACAACTGTGGGGGATGAAGTGGTAGGAAGAGTGGAGGAGTTCAGTAATTAGCTGAGGGCAGGGTATGCTTCCCTGAAGAGATAGGTTTTCAGGGTGCGCCTAAAGGTGAGGAGAATATATGTTTTTGTTTTCTAATGGCTGAGCTGTTAGGATATTTAAATACAACCTATTATCAATTTTGTTGGACCCTGGGCAAGCTGCTGAGATGCAGTAGGTGATCAGGTCCAGGTTGTAAAAAAACTGATCTTTATCAAAATGCAAATTGTTATTTTAATTGTTTACATGTTAGAGTTAGGTGCTTCTAACAACAAGGACGGATTAGGGTTCCTATGGAAAAAAATGTAACACAACCGCTAGAATCAGGATATAGATTTAACACTGCACCCTCATAAAACTGAACGGAAAACAGCTAACTACAGATATGAAATACATATATTGGAGCTGATTTTACCTGCCAAAGATTTTCTATTATCTGTCCATCCAGTTCTGAAATTCACATAGCTCTGGCACACAATTCATTCTGTTTTCTCTTCATATCAGCATTCTTCGTGCACTGCAGCAAAACTGACTAGTTCTTTTCTACTTTTTTACCTACCCAAGTCTACCTTTGCTGTACAGAAACTACAGGAAGCTAATACCAGTTCATACACAGCCTGCATTAAAATATTCATTTAACAATGTTCATTACTAATAAATACAGAACTGTTTTTATTTACGTCTTTTAAATCTGCCTAAAGCTCTAATGACACTTTTGTTGCCATCTCTTAAAAGCTTTCATACCTGTTCAAGTCTTGGAATTCGTTTACTTTAGAAGTCCAACTGTTATGGGCAGTCTGAGCATCTCTGTTTTTGGCTAGGCAAAAAGGAGCCAGCACAAAGCTTCATACAGTATTTGGTTCAAAATTCAGAAGAGCGTACTAAAAAAATTCTTGAAAACTAAGCTTATCTCCACGTGTTCAGGTCTCTGTGCTCGCATTTGATGTTAAAGGGCCTGAGAGCGCTTCTGCCATTTAAAAAGGATAACAAAAAAAATGTGTGTGTACGTTATATATATATATGAAAAAATGCATATATACTTTCACTTACATTTATTTAGTTGCATCTGAGCTAGACAACAAGAACAATATATGCTATGGAAAATGGGTTAGACAAGCATACTTCTTTATGTATCACACAAAATGGCAATCACTTATCAAACAAACCCATTATTGATTAGAATGCAACTTCTCAATTCATAAGGAACTAATATTGCATTTAAGACTGTGTATACAATATTCTATAACACATATATTCGTCATTTTGGTATTATTTTTACAACCCCGGAACAGTTGTTGAGCTACCAATGTAACCACATTCCACAAATTGCCCTACTTTACCGGTAACTGGTTCTTTTTTATTTTTAATTCATTCTCTTTATTCTTGCTGAAAACAAACCGATAACATAGAACTGTGCTGTTCACCAGATTTCTCCTTGATTGTGTATATAGTGAATGTGGATTAATTAAATCACCGTAGCTCTGTTGCTTCTGATTGACCATTGGTGGCAAATGTAATTAAATTAGCGCACACACTTAAATTAGAGCATACAAATATAGGCAGATTCAAGTAAAAGCTTCTGTAATGTTTTAGATTAGACATTGCCGTGAATTCTCCACATTTTTTTTTTCTCTTTTTACGTTGTCCCTAGATGAATTCAAAGTAATTGGGGTGGTTAATTTTATTTACACAGAGCCGTTCACAGCGCATTAAATAATAGAGATAATTGAACAAGAATTGTCAAGTGTGTACTGATATCAGACATATTACAGAAGGAAATGTGCGTAAAACTTCATTTCTATGCAGCCATTGTTTATGGTAATTAAGTACACAGATTTATCCCTTGGTTGCCTTCCAAGCTTATGGCAACTGCTATTGTTGTGCTCCATTAATATGTAATCAGGAAATAGTTTAATTTTCTAATCTGCAGTTTGAGAATTCACTTTCTAACAACTCTTAATTACTGCATTGCCCTAATGATGCTCACGGTTATGAAAATTGAACCAATAAACTGTGCCCAGGAAGCCAGAGGGGATTATAATTGCTGAGGTGGTGCTTACTTAATAAACTTGTTATGCTTTCACCAAAGGGGAGCCAGGTGTCCTTCAGCAGCGGACCCTTTTATAGAGCACCATTGTTTAAGACTTCCTCCTCTGCTGCGCTGCGCCATGCTTTGTTCTGTGCAGCTCAAGTGGAATAAAATGTAAAAATGAGAGAATAAGACAAGAGTGGGTAAATGGGCTGTTATCACTCTTCAATTTTAATGATCGGTATTGGTGTCTTTAGAGGCTTGGTGTGTACTTACCGCTCTAAAATCCCGGTAACTATACACCTAGAGCATGCAGCTAAGGGGACTGCAGCTAAATATTTTTTCCCTATTAATTCTGGAGCAGCTCCACACAAAGTTATTTTGCTTTTGGCGTGGCTGCAATTTAACTACTAGTTAACTTCCTAAGTCTCTTGAGACCCCAGTAAGTAGATTTCTTTGGTGTAGGTTACAAGGAAGCCAAAAGTGTTACTTTCTTGACACTGAAGTTCTTTTTGTATTAGGGTTCCTTGGAAGCCAGCATGAGGACTGAACTTGCTTGTAACTATTCCAAACACAGGCATTACTCCTTAGACATGCTTCCATGTCTTGATGTGGCTAAATTGGTTAACAATTATTCTGTTTTTGTGTGCTCACTCATCAGACCAGGATGTGAAAGGTGACAATGAAAGTTAATTTCCTAAAATATATGGGCTGGTTCTCTTTCCAAGTAAATGTTCATTTTAAAAATGTAAGTTTACTAAGTCAGTAAAAGTAAATGTGCAATTTATGTGCAAGAAAACAAAAAAAATATGTTTTGCTAGCACATGATTGGTTGATTTGGAATGAACACAACTTCATCATAATTACTAAGCTTATTGAGCAGACACTTTACTAAGTGACTAGTCTCTATTCCCTTAGTAAACCTGCCCCATTGCATGTACTGTACATCACTTAATGACCCTTGCTTGATCATTTGCATATTTGGCCTTTGGGTCTGGGTGCCATTGTTACAAGAATATTTGAACTGTATCTGACAAAACATTGCGTAGGGGCTTTCTTTTTAACCTGCACACACTTTTATGAGTTTGACATTTATTTTGATTGTACTATTTTATTGTATTTATTTTTTGTTAGCATACCTCTCAGTTTACGGAATCCCTAAATGATATATTAATTCTTTTCTGGTGCAATCATTGATTTCTATGCAGGTTCTATAAGGCCAGGCTACACTGTACTAAAGTATGATGGTAATGTTTTTAATGTTGCTGTCTTCTGTATTGTATGTTTTACTGCTTATCTTTTGCATCACTTACCTGCTGCATATGCTGATCCCAACAGGGAATGATCTTCCTCCTTAATTGACTTAATTGCCTTTTTATCTAGGTAAGCCTTTGATTGCAGGAAGAGGCGTTATATGGTCTGTATAAAATGATGTATAACTAAAGCCTGCCATAGACACGTCAAATCTCAGCCGGTTCAGTGAGAACCAGCCAAGATTCAAACCATGTATGGGCAGGCTGAATGTACCCGATCAATCGATCAACTTGAGCACAACTAAACTGCCAGAATTTACATGCGATTATTGCTTGCGGCTAATATAGCCGCTAGCAGTAATCATTGTGTTCTCCAGATGGACACAGCTTCCCCCAAGCCCCCCACTGGGAGAGCCTAATAGCTCTGACTGTCTTCATGGGGGAATCGAGCAATTTTCTTTCCTGCAACCACAGATTGAAAATCGCTCAATGTATGGCTGGCTTCAGGCTGGCCATATTGCATCAAATTTTTCTCAGTTCATTCTGGCTCTATCAGCAACACTTGTATTCGAAAAGGTCCATTTTATCAGTCGACTTCTGTTTAAGGAGCCAGGTAGGAAATTGTTGCCTGAACAGCGCCTGCATCAAATCAGATGCAGAATACAATAGCTCACAGCTGGAGATTCGGCCTCCCATTCTGTTAGCATGGATGGAGAAATCGGTTCGAGTTCTTTCATTCAACCCATGGGCAGAACAAAAAATAAATAAATCTATACATGTATGACCAGCATTTACATATTTGATATTGAAGGAGAAAACCTGGAAACTGCATGTCGGTGCTTGAATTTCTACCATGTTTTGCTATCAAATCTTACTTTAGGGGATTTTAGTTGATTAATAAAAACTAGTTTCAAAGATATGATGCTCACACTTTTTGTTTTCAGCTAGGTGAGGTTTAATTCACTGCACAAAAAATTGTACCAGATACAGAATTGTGTCTAAAGAGTATTTAATCAGACCTGGATTTATGAAAAGGGCAGCCAACTCTAGGAGGGGGTGCTGTATTTTTTTCTCATTGGTCCTTTATCATAAATGTTCTGACTTGTTTAAGTCTTATTGGAAATGCAGTGGGAAGTGATTGTGTGGAATACATGTTTATTTTTCCAATACATTACCACTGTGTATTTGTACAATACATTAAGACTATAAGTATTTGTGACAGAATGTGGTCCCAGTCACACTAATACTCTTGTGGCATTGCGTGGTAAAAAGTGTTGCCGCAGCACGCATATAGTACAGAACTTTTGGAATAACACCCTCAAGCAATATTAGAGTAGCAGGCAACACACCAGCATTGCCTCATTGTTGTGCGCTGTGTTAAAAAAACACACGTGTCATGTCAATTTGTGGCTGTGTTTTGGTGATCATTATGGCTCGGTTCACACTGCCACTACTTGGGATCCAACTTGTGAGACCCCAAGTCACATAACATGTGAAATCCCATGTTAGTAAATGAGAGCTGTCTTAATTAGCACTACTGAAATCGCTCCAACTTTACAAAAAGGTTCCTGTACTAATTCAAGGCGACGTCTACCCGACTTGTGCCCATAGACTTTAATGGCAGTTGCCTCCAAGTCGGATCCTGATTTGTATTGATGTGATTTGGATCCGACATTACAGGAAGATTACACAGGCATTCCCTGAAAGTCGCTTCAAAGTAGTACTCAAGTTGCTTGACAAAGTCGCATTGTAAGTCACACGTCTTACAGGTCTCAGTAGTGTGAACCAAGACTGTCACAATGCACATTGGGGAACGGCAGCGCTAAGCTTTGACTGGGCCCTAAAAGTTGCCCAGGGACAACTTCTGAGTTATAGATAGAATAAAGAATGACAAAATAAGGAGATCAAAGCCTGTGAAATACTGTACCTTGAAATTGTATTTCAAAGTAAAGTTTACTTTTTTTGAAAAAAAAAATTCTTTGCTAGGTCTTTAACCACTTCAAGTCCAGACACTTTCAGTCCTTTCCAGTCCAGGCCAATTTTCAGCTTTCAGTGCTATCACACTTTGAATGACAATTGTGCGGTCATGCAACACTGTACCCATATGAATTTTTTAGCATTTATTTGAGACAGATAAAACTTTATTTTGGTGGTATTTATTCACCACTGGGATTTTTATTTTTTCTATATAAATGAAAAAGTCAAAACATTTTGAAAAAAAGTGTTTTTCTTATAAAATTTTGCAAATAAATAATCTTTCTTTATAAATCTTGGCCAAAATGTATTCATCTATCATTTTAGAAAAAAAAACCCAAATTAGTTTATAACCAAAAATTATCATTTTTAAAAAAAAAATTTTTACATTTTCATTTTATTTTTTTTTATGTGTTGTTGTTTTTTTTTTTTTTTTTCAACATACTGTCACCCTAACAGTACAGTTTCACCATAGTGAAACTGTACTACTTGTGGTAAGTTATGAAGATTTTTTTTTTCTTTGTTTGCAATGACTGCTTTTATACCCATAAAGGCTGTAAAAGCAATCATTTCTCCTTCTCTCTGGCTGCATTCCTGCAGCCATTGAGAAATACTGTGAGAGCTGTGATTGGTCACAGCTTGTCACATGGTACAAGACTGTTATGAATAGCCTTTTACCACATGACCTCTGCGATCATTCACAGATTTCACAAGCAGTAAGTAATGATGTCAGGAAGTTACATCTTGTTTACTACTAATGTGATCACTGATTGGCCAATCAGTGATCACATTATTATTATTATTATACAGTATTTATAAAGCGCCAACAGTTCGCTCAGCGCTGTACATTGCAAAGGGAGACAATACATGAGACAGTACAATAACAGTACAATGCGATACACGAGGGGTTCAAGGGCCCTATTATTATTATTATACAGTTATTATTATTATTATGATGTTCCTTGGAGCTTACAATCTAGGAGGGAGGGGATAGTGGTACAGGAGGAAGAGCTGTGGGGGATGGAGTGGTAGGAAGAGTGGAGGAGATCGGCAATTAGCAGGGGGCGGGGTAGGCTTCCCTGGAGAGGTGTGTTTTCAAGGTGCGCCTAAAGGAGAGGAGAGTAGGTGATAGTCTGATGGATTGGGGTAGGGAGTTCCAGAAGATGGGTGATGCCCTGGAGAAGTCCTGGAGGCGGACATGGGAGGAGGAGACCAGGGAACTAGAGAGAAGGAGGTCTTGTGAGGAGCGGAGAGTGCGTTTTGGGTGGTATCTGGATATTAGGTCAGTGATGTAGTTTGGGGCATTATTATGGACAGCTTTGTACGTCAGTGTTAGGATTTTGGATTTGATCCGTTGGGCAATCAGGAGCCAGTGGAGGGTTTGGCAGAGGGGGTGGCGGAATCGGAGCGGTTGGTAAGGTGGATGAGTCTGGCTGCCGTATTCAGGATCGACCTGAAGTGGGGATAGCCTGTGGTGAGGCAGGCCAGTGAGGAGGGAGTTGCAGTAATCGAGTCGTGATATGATGAGGGACACATGAATTGGGACCTCACACAGAGGGCTCATACAGCGATCTGTGTTCACCGAACGTGGTGCCGCGCACTCCCAGGGAGCGCGCAGGGGCAATGGATGTGGGGGGACGTTTAGAACCGTCCATTCGCATCAGCAGCGCTCCTATCCAGCCGTTTATCTACATGGGCCGGACGGGAAGTGGTTAAGATACTCAGTTCTGTCCTGTAGAGACCGAGATGGCCCTTGCAGTAATTTGCTCATACTGGATAAGAGTCTCTTCCTGCTATCACCACATGATCAATTCCAGTTTTTTGTACTACAATAGATAAAAAATCTTACTGAAGTAAACCTAAAAACACTGGGGATGCTTTAGGCAAATGTCTAGGAAAAGCAATTAAACAATCAAATATAAAGGAAATTTCTAGGGTTGTTCTCTGAGCAGAGTGCTGTTACCATGACTGGATTTTTTTAAGCAGTAGTGATTTGGTTATTAGGAGTAGATCTGAGTTTCTTTTATTTTGTTCATATTTTTTGCTTTCCTTTGCCACTGTCAAGCAAACCGCTGTCCGTGGTTGCTTTCTGTGATGTCAGCACAGAGGCATTTATTAAAAAATAAAACACCCCTTTGTGGATTGTCAGGGTTCACATCTGCAACATGCACCATTCAGCAGAAAAGGGAGCTTATCCGGTGCGGGTAAATCCATGCTGTTCTTCAAACCGGCGGTCGGAGGATTCTATCATCGCCTTTCTGCCTATTTCACCTATATGCTCCTAAGTATTATTTTTCATTTCTAAGTCGGGCTGCTCATCATCGCCCTCGTTTGACTAAAGATTTAAGCTGACAGACGTGAGCTGCATAGAAGACATTTCTTGTAACACAAACACTAGCCAGGCTCTAAGTATATTATCAGGCAACTTCTTTCAGAAACGTATTGCTAAAGAAGCTTAACATTAATTATTGTAACTTTGGGAAGATTACATCCACACTCGCCTTGTAAGAAGCAGTATAAACTTCTTGACCTCCATTGCTTTAGCTTTAAGACACAAGAATGGCATTTTACCAACTTTAATGGGATAACCAGTATAATCTTTCAGCAGTAAGGGGGGAAAAAAGTGTTTAGCTTATAATACCCTTTAGAGTTGTGATAGAAGCGGCCTGTTGTGTGTGCTGCAATCATAATTCCTATGTCTTCTTACTGGTTTTACTTCCTTTAGTACTTGACGAGCAGAATCTTACAAGATTACGGTTTAGCGACTAGCCAATTAGCATATTGGCTTAAATCCATTGTCATCTTTTGTTTATATGCCAGCTTTTTTTATGTGGACTGTACAAAATAAATAGAATGTGTCCTTCTATGGTACGACCGCTAATTCGCTGTCACATGGGCCCCTCGCTGTCTGAAATGGTGGATTTACAGAGATTTCCCTTGCTGGGTGACGTGTTGTGAAAAGAATGATGTGTCCATTTCTTAGTGGGAGCGTAGCAGAATTAGAAAAAAAAGATGACAGTAACAGCATGTAATAATAGGTGATAAAAAGGCACAGCTGGATAGAGTTACAGCAGACAGCTCATAGTCTTGTCTGAGGACACCTACTGCACTAGATGCAGGGTGCTACCAACAGGAACCAAGTGACGACTAGCATTAGGTTGCCATAGGCTCTTTTGCTTCATTAATTCATTAGCCCTGCTGTACCTAATATAATGCTTCTGCACAGGCATATGGAAATGGTCTGACATGGCATCCATATTTTTGCTGTGATGTTATTCAAAAATTAACTTATTTCATGTTTACATTCATGCTTTAGGGTTGCAACCATTGGTTGTCCATGTTTTTGTTTCCCCAGCAACCTAACAACTCTAAATTGACTCTCACGGGCACAAGTTATGCTCTCATAGCAATCAGTGCTGCCAGAGTTTTTATGGGTTTTCTATGGCAGTCTATATACATTGCGCAGACATGCATTTTGGTTAGTTTACCTGTGCAGTTCACCCATTACTTTAGTGTGATCTTACAAATTCTGTAAAATACAGCCCTGGGGGGGGGTTGCTTAAACTGGACTTGGAATGGAACAAAGCAATTCCCATATTAAGTTTGTAAATCCACTAGTCAGTGCATATTGGACAATTTGTAATCACTAATGCTTATAAGGCAGTGCCCATACAGAGAGTTGTCTTTGGTTGTGCTTGATATTTGCATGGGACTTGCTTTCTGCTCTTTAAAACCAACAGATTTAGCAGGATATCATTGTGGACTAGTTTGTCGAATATAGACATGCTGTAACAGGGACCAGGCAAGGTTTGGTAACCATGCTGCAGACTAAGCCAGTCTTTCTTGCAGCATCAAATATCTAGATATATGATTACTTTGGAGACAAGTAAAGACAATTTACAACATTTTCCAACCACTAGATCTCTGAAACTTCCTCACCTGTATTCTCTGAGGTATGGAAGCAGATTCATATTTTATTTTGTTATTAGTAAATAAAATCAGAAATGTGTTTCAGGTTTATCACAGATTTACCTGTTGGTGGTTAGTGCAATGAAATTAAAAGCACCAGCACTGTCTATCCAGTGTACCAACAGTGATATCCTGTAATATGTAGAATGCAGCAGTGTTTATAGAGTGAATCTTGGGTTATGACAAGACCTGTAAGCAAAGGAGAGAACAACAATAGGATTTTTGACTGATTGCTTAAGGGGTAACTGCACTTACCCGGGGGGGGGGGACAGCAAATAAAATATATAGCATATACAATTGCTACACAAATCGTAATGTAATTGAATGTTATTAAAAATACCTTTCCTTTTCACTGCACTTCTCTAATTTTCTGTAAAATTCCATGCAATATAGCAACCTAGAGGCATTCTCTACACAGTGTACAGAACTTCCCAAGAAATGTCTTTTCCTGCTTACTGTATTGGCTCGCTGATTTTCTCAGAAGTCTTCACTAAGATACAAGCAAGATTTTTAGTTGTCCTCTGCAACAAAAAATACATTTTTGGTGAGATACTCCAAAAGGGTTACTTCTAAAGGAATGCAGACCCTACAGCTCTCCTCATTAGAATACTGCAAGTGGACCAGCTGATTAATAATGAAAAAGTCACTCCCATTCAGATTCACTTTGCAAATTGAGATAAGCCAACAAACAGCTTTTCCGAGCAGAAACAGGTAGGAATCTGCAACAAAGTTTGTTAAAATCCTTGCATTGTACACTGATCACCCAAAGAGGATTGTTTATTTCCCAACACATGTGATTTGCTCTTTAAGGTTAAAGTGTAAGTCCCACTGTTATAAAATTGTGAGTAGGCAGGCTTTTATTGCAGGAGAGATATGCACTGTCTCTTTTGCAATAAAATACTCCTACCTTCCTGCTTGCCATCTCCTTCGCAACTGTAAACTGAACTGCTCATGTGCAGCTCAGCTTACAGTGCTGGGCAGGTCTCCAAATGCCAGAATGACAGCCTCATGCGCAGGAGTGACATCATCCCCCACTGGCCAATGAACAGGCCCGAAGACTGGCACTGAAGACCTGTAAGTTTTGAAACTTTGGTTGCACTTTAATCTCTGTTTTGTTTTGTGTACTCCTCCACTTTTCAAATTAATTTAGTATTTTGAGCAAGCGAAATTAAATTATAAGCAACAAATTATAAGTGACACTAAAAGCTTTGTTTTTAAATAACAAACATATCCATACTTTCTTGCTCTGTGCAGTGATTTTGCACAGAGCAGCTCCAATCCTCTTCTTTTCGGGTCCCCACTGGCGCTCCTTACTCCTCCCCCTCAAGCAGTGCCCCCAGGGAAAGCCGCTCCCCCTGGGGGCACTGCTGCATGCTTGTCCCCGAGCTGCTGCTCTATGTGTCCATAGGACACTTCACTGACAGGAGAGGCTATCAAGAACATTGCTGGATCGGAGGGGGCTCAGGTAATTATTGGGGGGGGGGTGGAGGGTCCACTGCACACAGAATGTTTTTTATCTTCATGTATAGAATACATGCAGGTAAAAAACCTTGTCCCTTTAGAACCACTTTAACCTACATGACTTATTAATGGTACCCTATCACAACAAAATGTTATATTGGTTCTAATATGTTAGACAGTTAGCAAACCTTTTGTTGAGGCCAGTTGTATAAATGGCAATGATTTACAGTGCCTTGAAAAAGTATTCATACCCTTGAAATTTTCCACATTTTATCATGTTACAACTAAAAACGTAAATGTATTTTATTAGGATTTTATGTGATAGACCAACACAAAGTAGCACATAATTGTGAAGTGGAAGGAAAATGATAAATGGTTTTCAAACTTTTTTACAAATAAATATCTAAAAAGTGTGGCGTGCATTTGTATTCAGCCCCCTTTACTCTGATACCCCTAGCTAAAATCTAGTGGAACCAATTGCCTTCAGAAGTCACCTAATTAATAAATAGAGTCCACCTGTGTGTATTTTAATCTCCGTATAAATACAGCTGTTCTGCGAAGCCCTCAGAGGTTTGTTAGAGAACATCAGTCAACAAACAGCATCATGAAGGCCAAGGAACACACCAGACAGGTCAAGGATAAAGTTTTGCAGAAGTTTAAAGCAGGGACAGGTTAGAAAAAAAAAAATATCCCAAGCTTTGAACATATCACGGAGCACTGTTCAGTCCATCATCCGAAAATGGAAAGAGTATGCCACAACTGCAAACCCACCAAGACATGGCTGTCCACCTAAACTGACAGACCGGTCAAGGAGAGCATTAATCCGAGAAGCAGCCAAGAGGCCCATGGTAACTCTGGAGGAGCTGCAAGGATCCACAGCTCAGGTGGGAAAATCTTCAACAGGGACATGGAAGCTGGTCAGAGTTGATGGGAAGATGGATGGAAGAAAACCTGTTAGAGTCTGCAAAAGACGAGACTGGGGTGGAGGACAGCGACCCTAAACCTACGCCAAAGCTTCAATGGAATGGTTTAGATCAAAACATATTCATGTGTAAGAATGGCCCAATCAAAGTGCAGACCTAAATACAATTGATAATCTGTGGCAAGACTTGAAAATTGCTGTTCACAGACGCTCTCCATCCAATCTGACAGAGCTTGAGCTATTTTGCAAAGAAGAATGGGCAAAAATGTCACTCTCTAGATGTGCAAAGCTGGTAGAGACATCCCCAAAAAGACTTGCAGCTGTAACTGCAGCGAAAGGTGGTTCTACAAAGTATTGACTCCAGGGGGCTGAATACAAATGCACACCACACTTTTCACATATTTATTTGTAAAAAAAAAAAATGTATAATTTTCCTTCCACTTCACAATTATGTGCCACTTTGTGTTGGTCTATCACTTAAAATCCCAATAAAATACATTTATGCTTTTGGTTATAACCTGACAAAATGTGGAAATTTTCAAGGGGTATGAATACTTTTGCAAGGCACTGAAAGCAAACCTAATTTCAGATGCTTGCCTGGTTCTGTAAAGATAAAGGGCATACTAAGCTAAACCTAAAGACATTTCTGGGGTTGCCTGAAATGTACCCTCATTTCTGGATAGACTTTTGGTAAAAGCTGTAAGCTGCTCACGATCAGAAAATAGGATTTTTGGAACTTCTTATACTATTGCTGTGCCTTCAAAGAAGCAAATGTTTTCCATTTTAGCATTTCTAGAAAATTATAGCAAACTGCACAATTTTAATAACTTACAGAATATCATCTATATGTGTTGTCAATGGGCATTCTTATCAATCACTGCAAGTTCCATTGAAGTGTATGCAGCTGCATTTAAATGGGAAGCTCAGGGTGTGACCTGCTTTGCCTGCAGTTGAAATGCATCTCAGTAGGATATGCTGTGTCCAAAGGAACACTGTGCAACACACAGAAGGTCAAACGCATTCTCTGAACTTCCATGCATAACGCTACATAAAAGGAAATGGGATTTTGTTGACACAAACACATGTCAAATGCAGGAAAATATTGTTAATTGACATGAGCACTTAGTTTAAAGCAAAATATTTTCTTTAAGAGATTTTAATTTTTGAAGTACCAGCTTAAGTGGATTTCTATAGATGGGGATTGCAGTCCTTATTGTGCCGCTTGGAATTACAGCCAACCTTATACATATTATTCAGCTATCAAGCCTTGTAATGTCAATACAGGTTTATGGACATCAATTGTGTGAGATTTACTAGAACTGGTGCACTCTGAATGTGGTACAGCCGTTCATAGTAACCAGTCAGCTTCTAACCTCAGCTTGATCAATTAAAGGATAAGTTCACCTTTGGGAACATGTTACATGTTCCTCCCGTTTTTAGGGTGGAACATGTAACATGTTCCCAGTGCTGCAGTCGCTGCCTGATCACCCCCTCTCCCTGTGACAGCAGTATGGCGAGAAGTTCCCAGTAGGAGCTGTCACTTTTTAAAAACAGCATAAAAAGAGTGGAGCCCCACCCGGCTGCATCATTCATTCACTGTGTCCTTTAAATGAATGAACTACAAGTCCAAACAGCCTTAGCGGCTTGTTGTCAATGAACTACCATGGTGCTGTGGAGCGCCGTGGTAGTTCATTGATTCTTCCTGTCAGTATATCTGCTTGCCTGTACATCCGGTACAGGCAAGCAGATATACTGACAGGTCTGCAGAATGCTTTACAGGCTCCTGCAACAAAAAAATAATAAATGCACATTGTTTTTACCTGCAAAAAAATGTGTATTTATTATTTTTGGTCAAAAGGTGAACTTATCCTTTAAGCTTTGACAATAAAATCTAGAAACTGATAAGTTAGTAGTAATTTTGTGTGCACCAGTTTTACTAAAATCTCACCCATTGCGTCCAATCTTCAGATTTTACATGGTACCATTACAACATATGATGAAGTGTATGCAGAGGCACCAAAACCTATAGCAACAAACAGTTCTCAGCTTCCATTTTGCAAAACATGACAACCAAACACTGATTGGTGGCTCCTTAGTTATAATAACTCCTTCGTTATAATAATCCATAGCTAAATAATTTGTTCTTCTAGCAGAATCATCTTGTGGGAAAAAGTAGTAGGAAAGGGAGAAGCAGCTTCTACTCACTTTTCTATTTACAGAGCTCAGTGCATGAGATTGTTGGATTATGACTAATTTTAATGGCTACATTAAAAAATACATCTAACATAATTCTTAATTAGAATAATCTCTAAAGCCAGTTAAATGTTTCAGAAGACAAACAGTTTAATTAGCTAACCTACAGAGGCTCCCATCCCCCAAACGTGCACTAGCCTCAGACTTGGTGTTAGCCTTTCAAGCATTCTTAAACAATCGGATGAAAGGGGATTTTAGGAAGATTAGAGGACCGGGATGCTTTAGACGATGTCCGTTAATCATGAGATACGCAGCATCTACTAAGTTTCATCAAGAAATGAGCATTTAAATAAAGAGAAGGAGGAGGGTAAAAAAAACTATTTTGATTATCTAGTTAGCATGAATTACAAGTTGTAATATTGAATGATAAGGCGTATTAAATAAATGTATTCCTTTAATTGTCTGCACAGGCAGAAGTACATGCCGGGGTGTAACAGAAAGTGATATACCAGATTAGCATTCTGAAAAGGACAATGTTTTTTTTCTCAGGGATCAAGCCTTTTGTTAGTCTATCCCCGGGTGCTACAAGATATTTTTAGGAGGCTGATTCAAATACCTGAGCCATTCTAGAGCCATGCGGAGCGATGCATTGTGAAATCCTAATCCAGTACAATAGACAGCACTGTATGTGCTCTGTAGACTTTCAGAAGACCTCCCCTAAGGTTTGTACATAACAGAAGTATAGAGTATAATCTGCTGCCCGCTCTCTAGCTTTCACCTACAGCGTGCTGCTCTTAAAGCACTTTATTGACAATCTGAGACAGAATGAATAACACACAGCATTATGATAGTAACAACAGAATTTTTCAGAGGCACATCCATTCCTATGGGTCATGTGATAATTACTTGTCATATTGATTTAGTCTCAGTTTATTTTTCTGACTTTCTAAAGCACCAACATATAATGCAGACCTTTACAGAGTATTTTTTTTTTTACCATTTGTTAGTGTGTGCCCCTTCTGAGGTTTCACGCAACATTTAAATGCAGTAAGCTACACATTTTATTACCTAGTATATAGTAGAAAATTGGAGTACCTTGACGAAATCAACATAAACATGGAGATATTTATATATAGGTCTCCAGTGATTGCAAGGCTGTAAGCCCCTGTGCTGCCCATTTTTGCCCACGTTTAGTTTGCCATGTTTGTAGTGTTGGTGTTACAGTGATCCATTTCATGCTGTATTTAAATGCATGCTTTACATTGCAGTACAAATCATTCCAGAAGGTACACCTTGTACTGAAGCAGTCATGCTGAATATAAAAGAATATCATAACTGCATCCTATTATGTTGAGAACCCAAAAAGGCCTGCTATGTCCATAGTCAGTCAAACTATCCAACAAGAATGTTTGCTGTTACCCAAGACCTTTACTTTGGGTGTTGGTCACATTGTTCTGGTGTCCATGCACACAAGAATTTTCATCTGATCTGGATCATTTCCATCATCCTATGTGTCTCTATGGCTTTATTTGAAGCTTTTGGATACAAATGGGGCATTACCAATTTGCAATAAATATACTTCACATAGATCCCTATGAAATTTGTGCATACCTGTAATCATTTTTGTGTTATAAACTGACGTCATGGAATTTTCTTTGCAACATGATTATCCTAACGTTAAAATTTAAGTTTAAATACATTTTATCCTTTTGACTTTTTTTTTTCTTAATTCATTACCCACGTTTACTAAAAAAAAACTAGAAATTCCATTTTGTAACAAATTTTTTTTTGTTGGTTTTAATCTGCTCTTAAACATATAGTTATTTGGCTAATGATGTTCACACCACCCAGTTGTCAGGGGGTAGAAAATTATTTTTTAATTGGTTCATTGAAATGTTAACTGAAACAAAGCTCACATGCAGCAGACTTTAACTGCTGCAGTGTTGCACTAATGTCCACATTCATTTGCAAAATAGTTAATTAGAGCACTTTGGTAGTTCATTTGCTTTTCTATTGATGTGCTAAGTCAGACAAGATGCATCTGTTTCTTGCTTGTAGACATGAACATGAAGCCTTACACAAGACTAGATTTTCCACTTTTAATATATTACGTTTAAAAGAAGCATTGCTTATCCCTGTGCCCTCAAATGACTTCTGTAAGAAATGTCAAGAGCTACCAGAAGAACGTTTTTCAGCAACTTATTAATCTTTGATTGGTCCTTGCATAATATTTCTGAACTGTGTTTGTGACTATTATACAGTATAGTTTGGGATTTATTTATTTTTATTTTTTAATAGTCAGTGTTGGTTAGACCAGCATCTGTATTGTGTTTTTGTATTAAATCCATCCATATATTCTAGATCTACGCATATTAATTGCATTTATATGTACTTTTTGCCTTTGGCTGACTGCAGTGCATGGCTGTTTGTGGCGCAAGGTTTATAAATACAAAACATTGGTGTGCATTGGCAGTCTATTCATTACAGTGGGCTGCTTTAAGACAACGTACATTAAAGTTAACAGACCACAAAGTAAATGGGCCTTTATTAATACAAGTTTTAAGTTAATGCAAGGAAATTTGAGCAAAGATGTGAGAATCGTCAATGTAGATGGCTTCCATGGTCAACATACATGGCTTTTATAAGACTAAAGCCATCGACATGATTTGATTTGATTTTTTGAGAAGAAAAAAGAGCTTATGTAAATGCAATATATCAGCACTTCTCTGAACAGTGTCCCAAAAGAATTAGCTGTGAACTGATGTTTGTCAAGTTTCTTCTCTTCTGAAGAATGCAATCGACCTTATTCACCTAATGACCTTATTTAGTAAAGAATTCTCATTCTTAAGTGCAAATTCTGAAGTACAGTAACCCATAGCAACCAATCAGAATCCAACATTTATTGGCATGACTAAAGCAGTGCTTGGATGCTCTGGGTTACTGCTGTTAATAAGAACTATATGAATTTTATTATTATACAGGATTTATATAGCGCCAACAGTTTATGCAGCGCTTTACAATATAAAGGGGTACAATTACAATACAGTTTAATACAGAAGGAATAAGAAGGCTCTGCTCATGGAGCTTACAATCTAGAGGGAGGGGAAGGTAGTAGAAAAAGGTCATAGCTGCAGGGGATGATCTGATGGCGGTGACTCAAGTACAGCTCTTAGGTGGAGTTGGGGTAGGCTTCCCTGAATAAATTAGTTTTCTAGGATCGCCTAAAGGTGGACAGGGTAGGAGCTAACCAGACATACTGGGGCAGGAAGTTTGAGAGGATGGGAGAGACTCTGGAGAAGTCCTAGAGGTGAGCACTGAAGAAGGTAACAACGGAGCTAGAGAATTTGAAAATATTAAAGTGATTCTAAAGCTTTAAGGTTTTTTACCTGAATGCATTCTCTGAATGCATTCACCCCCTTATACTTATCTGAGCCCCATTACGATCAAGTGCTGTGCAGGAGAGCTGTGGCTCTCATGACTCACCTGTCCCTTTTCCCTGGGCAGATTGATAGCAGCAAGATCTATTGGCTCCCGCTAATGTCAATCAACTCCAGTGATGAGGAAGCGGGAGGTGGGGCCAAGTCCCACTGACTGTGTCAATAGACGCAGCAACGGTACTCAGGAGCAAGCCCGCACGAATGCCCCCATGGGAATTGGCTTCCTATTGAGGGCACTGAACAGAGCGGAGGAGCCAGGAGCACCTGAGGGGGAGCCGAGAAGAGGAGGATAAGGGTCAGTCTGTGCAATTCTATTGTACAGAGCAGGTAAGGATAAACATGTTTGTAAATTTTTCTTTCCTTTACGACTGCTTTAAGTAGTGACTGTTTGTTGTAGGTCTGTTATAGCATATTACTGTCAAGGCCATCATTGAATGTTATACTTATTTAATGAATTTCCCTTCTTTTTGTGTGAATTTAATAAACACCAAATATTTTGCCAACTGTGACTGTCAGCTGTGTGACCAGTCCTTTAGCTAGAGTGTAGAATACAGCTCTTTTTACACATTTTGCTGCAATAATCTCTTCTGTACGCAAGGATTACATTGCAGATTTAGCAAGTAATTAGTTAAATGTTTGGTTTAAAGTGCAGTTGTATGCAGTTGTTGGCAGGCTCTTATGACTTCTAAAGATGGCCATAAACCATAGGGCAGTGGTTCTTAACCTTTAATAAATCACTTACCCCTTTAAGAATCTGATGAAAGCTATGCACCCCCTCCATAGAAATTCTTTTAAACACAACTTTGCATGCAATGAATATATGTACTTTGTTGAAATGTGATTGCTGCATACATATATGATATACAAAAATCTTTAATAAAGTAAATAATCTTTCCAAAAGCGCTCCTTTCCATGCACAAAGTAAGGGTCACTCATTACAAAAATTAAATACAATCATTGTGTGCAAATTAAACAAAATAATTTTAATTATGCTCAAATCTACTACTAATACTACTGATAATACCTACGTTTACTATACTTTCTACTACCATTACTGCTGCTACTACTACTATTACTGCTTTCTCTATTTTTATCTGACTCTCACGGAGCCCCTGAAGCTCACTCATGGACCACTTCAGGGTTCATGGACCCCAGGTTAGGAACAGCTGCCATAGAAGGTGGTTGGAAGTACAAGTACAATCTGACCACCATCAGGCACCTATGTTGGCCAGCATATCAATAAATGCAAGTGATTACAACAGGCAACTTTTCATGTTTAAACCAATGGATAGAGGAGGGGCTAAAACATCGCTGATACCTCTGGCACAGCATTATCAATAGTAGCGACCATCTAGGTTTAATAACCTGTCTGCTCACTGTTTCCCCCAATGAGTCTCATCCACCCGCTTCTGTAGGAGTCAAACTTTCATCTAATGTTTTTGGGTTGCTTCAGAGAAAACATGCTGAATCTCAAAACAGCCCAGCTTCAAGTGATATTGTATGCATGGTAGCATGCTTTATTGCAAGACACTGACCTATTGAACTGCTTCCTAGCGTTAAACCTACACCTGATGAAAGAAATGTCTTCCTCAGCTATTATATATTATGTTTTGCACATATCTTCCTGATGACATGCAGGATTTAATTTTTTTTCAATTTCTTGGCAATCATGTAATATGAGTATGTCATAGTTACCATTTGCAGTCAACAGGGGGCTCACTCAGGACTTCTGAGTGATTTACTGGATTAAATAGATAACCATGTTTTGTATAGACCTAAATGGATGCATATCAAATTATTCACATTGTACACACAGCTAAATGAGTCTAAAACAGGCCACACATTCATTTTTTTTGTTCAATCAGTGGGTTGAACAAAGAAAAATTACCCAATTCCTCCATCTACACATCCGATGTGGATGTGAGCATCCTTCCTGCTATGCTATTTTATTTTGCTTGCAGGAATCCTTCCTTGCCATCAGAATACAGTGATAAATGTTGCGGGCTATAGCCAGCAGTACTGATCATTCAAGAAAAACCCAACAGGCTGGTTGTACACAGGTCGGTTTATAGATCGACTTGCGTACAACAAGCTAGCCCATACATGGATCAAAATTCAGCCAGTCCCAGCTAAACCTTCCAAATTCCGATTCTTGTATGGCTGGCTTAAGAAGGGACACAGTCTTTGACAGGAGATAATCTCTCGATGTGTGGACACATGCAAAAAGCAGCAGACAGCCACAGCTCCTGTCAGTTTTGTATAGGCTTCTCGGCCACAACTGTTTACATACACCTGTAATCCTAGCTGCAGGAATCTGCTGTCCGCCCTAATCACAGGTCTAAATGAGGCATCCACTAGACAGAGGACATCAACAAGTGAAAAAGTCAGTGCTGACTTTATTATTAGAAACCTGTAAAAATGCAATACATTATATGGACGACACCCAGTCCAATTGATTTTTTGATTTTTTTTTGCATTTGACAAATAAGTTGTTGAAAGCATTCAGTAGCATGTTTTTGTGTGGTTTCTGTAAAATGCTGCACTAAGGTATTGCCTGTGGTGCCAATAAACAAATATATACATAAATAAAAAATTATATACACCCATGTTTAACACATTTTTACTTAATTTTTGGTGACCTGATAGTAAAAGCTGAAAAAAAGCTTGTGTTGGAGTGGCAGTTATGATAATCGGGTCCAGCTAATCTCCATCTTAATTTTTTGGCCAGATTAAGTAAACCCATGAGACATTTTAAAATCACATTTAAAAGACCTGCTGCCTATACAAGATTCTTACTGCTACCCATGTTAGCTTGAAAACAATTCCCTGTATCTTCTTGACAAAACTTTCCCTTTTTTTTTCTGGCAACTGACTTCTGTGCTTTCAGGGCTAATCCCCACCAGCTGCTGTTTCTCAGCCCAATCACAGTGCTTTAGTGTCCAATAAGGGCAAAACACCCCTGATGTTAGTAAGACCTTTATTTATAAATGTTAAAATGCACTGCTTCCCTTTAAAGTGTATTTATAACCAAAGTATTTTTGTTTAATTTCTGACTGCATAAGGTGGGAGACGAACTTCTGTCACATTTTAATTGCTGTCTGTCTCCTTTGGGGGGGTTTCACCCATGACCCTTGTTAATAAGGAACAACTAATATAGAAATCACCAGAACAAGAAGTAAAGGTAAATCCTCCAATTCAGACATCTGTTCAGGTGACAGCTTTCTAAAGCTGGCCATACCCTCACAGGCCAGAAAAGAGAAATCTATCAATTCCCTATCAATTCTAAATATGGCGGATGGACCAATCTTCTCTGTCATGTATTGTATACTGATGTTTGGCACCCACAACTGTCAGAATACCCAAACAGTAGCTGCATTGGATTGAATGCAGCTGCTACTGGTACGACAATTTTCCATCCAGGTTTGTCGATATTTAGGATGTTGGGGATGAGTTTGCTAAATACATGGCTCAAGTTTCGGACCGTTAATCGGAAACCTACTAAAAATTGCTTGTACCTCCAGAGCAGAAAGTGAGGAGAAATCTCTCGAATAGAACATAAATTACATTGGGATAAAAAATAAACCCTTCCCTATAGTTTTGGCTATACATATACAGGTATTTCAAGTGGCACATTGCCTGTTACCATCTCATAAGCACTTCATATGCACCCTAATTCAGTGCCTATAACTGATAAATATCCTTCTAAGTATGTTTTGAGCCACTAATCAGTCTATTCATGTTTGTGAAGACTCCATAGTATCCGCTTGTCCCTTTGTGTATTGGAGTCACCTTCCTTGTATATTATTTTTATTGTATCTCACATATGTCCAGTTTTACCTAGGATAAGAACCTGTAAATAAACATTGTGTGAATATTCATTGACAAACCATTGACAAGTAGCCCCTATCAGCAAGAGCCATCATTGTTTGTTATCTTAATTGAGTAAAAGCAATTTAGCTAGCCATTTAATTGCAAAACCTGTCCAGGAGCTGATTAGTTTCACACTAAACTTGCTGCTGCTCTTAATGCCTCAACCTGACATTCCCCTCTATGTTTGGAAGCCAGTATTCTGCTGTAGACAGGAAATTAATTTTGCTGGCAAATCAGACTGTGTCAGTTATGCTCTGTTACCCAGTAGACTTCAAGTCTTGTAAATACACATTTTAAAATTAGCAATTGCATTAAAATAGGTTATTTTTGATCCCGTAATGTAAATGCATAGTCTTAATCTAGCAGAAAATAGCATCCTTTTAAACCTTTCAAGCAAGAAATAGTAAGAATCCAAACACAATTTAACACTGTTTTTTGATAGTTGTCACTATTTTTAAGTGACTTTCCTGCTTTTTTCTTTTTTCCCAGTAGCCAGTTTGTTGAATGTAATCTAAAATATGGTGGCTGTGATGGATAAGAAAAAAAAACAAGTCTTCTTCACAGCTGCAGAATTGTTAGAATACTGCACCCACAGCAGAAATTAGTCCTTAGAAAGGGTAAATACATTTATTTTAAATTCGCAATTCTTTTGTTTAATTGATTGCTTTTTCAGTTAAATGTTTTACAATCTTCCCTTGTTTGTTAACTGTACTTTTTTTGTAGCAATGTGAATATTGATGGCTATACTTGATTGAATAAATTCAAAGTAATATCTTCCTAAAAAATAACTGTCATTTTAGTAATAACACTGAAGACAAATTTGGATTGTGGAGCGAGGTTTATTCCCATTTGGTGACACCTGACAAAATGACTTTTCCGGCACTGTTTATTTAGATATGGGCAAAATGGCATGCTTTTGTATGCTTAATTTACTTGTATGTCTTTTCAGAGGAGTACATGTAAAAAAGGCTGATGAATCCATATGAGTATTTTCTTATCTAAAAATAGTTAGACCAAACCCACCATTCAAAACAATATTTATTTTCTTTCTATATTTAAAGTGAGCACACCCCTAGTTTTATGTGCTTCTGAAATTGTAATTTTTTTCTTTGTATAGCCATAATGTGTCATGGTTTTTTTTCGCAATCCATAAACACTACCATTATGTGTGTTTATTACAGTAGCCACATTTAATCAGTGTTCCAAATACTCTTTTATATGCGCAGGCAAATTTATTCACATTGGAATAGTTGTCCCACCACCACCCGCAACCTTATTTTTTTTTTATTTTTGAAGGCACGAAAGTTGGAACCATAGGGCAGCAGATAAATGAAAGTTTCGCTAAATCCATTGGATAATAGAGGCAGTGTTAAGGCTAACCACAGTGTTGAACTAAACAGAGGGATTACTCCTGGGTTTTGCATCAGTTGTTTTCTGCAGGGTGGCCTCACTTGTCAAAAAAAGAGGAGAGCGAGAGAATAATGTTTAACGGGAGAACATTCACATGGCACTTTGAGAAAAGGACTGTATGGTTAATTCCATCAAAGCTCAGAAATCAGTCATTAATTTATTCTAACCTCCAATTGTTGGTCATTTGTGCAACATCTGGCCTTTAGGTCCCAGGCACCAAAGCAAGTGAGGGGGTGCTGTGGCTTTGCTTTTATGAATTGTTTCCAAAGTCTTTTTTTTCCTTTTTACATTTTTCAGTATGAAGCATATATGGTAAGAATCTTTACTGAAGTATTGCTGTCATTTTTTTGGTTGTCACTGTGCCTGTATTGTTCTAGCAATGCTTCAATAGGCTTGGTGGTTTGTGTGGTGTGTGAAAAAAAATCTATCATAAAGGAGTACCTTGGAGTGAACCAAAATGTTTTTTGACTGAAAATGTCCTGCTTGCTGAGAAATGTCTGTCACTTGAGATTAGTAATGACCACACCAGGTTTTGCTTCAGATATTCATCATAGCAGCACATTTATGAAAACAATTCAGCAAAAAATTGCTGTTGAATATTTTTGACAAATATAAGTCTGGACCCTTCTTACATCACGTTCATAATAACGCAGACATTTCTGGCCTGCTTGTCCGAATTTACCACCACAAGGTCATAGCTTATGCCGATGACCTCCTTTTCTACATTACCAATCCACTTATTTCCCTCCCATCCCTCCTGCAAGGTCTACATATGTACAGCGCAACAAAACAAAGGTAACCTACAAGTCCGAAGATTGAAACATATCTCTAGATAATCATGCCTAATAACCCTTCAGCCTAATTGCCCATTCCAATAGGTATCCCAATCTATTAAGTACATGGGTACACATATCCCCCCAATCCTACCTATTTATAGGAGATATTTATACTGAACTACCTCCAACTTTCACACTCCTTCCAAAGAGATCTTGGCATCTGTACTAATCTATTCATCTCTTAGTTCAAGAGATGTAATGTTTTAAAAATGAACGTGATGCCCCAGCTTCTATAGTTACTTTAGACATTACCTGTGCATGTTATTCATGTGACGACTTCTGCTTCATAAGGTCAGAATTCATCAGATTTATTTGACAAGGCAAGGGATCTCGCATTAGCCAGGATGTATTGATAAGGCTAAAAGTGAGGGGAGGAGTGGGTTTGCCAGATCCAGCATACTATTAAACCAGCGGTACATATAGCATGAGTGATAGACTAGTGCCCACATACTAAGTTCAAATTGTGTGTTTCCTTAGAACAGGATTATTTTCTGGTCCCACTAGTGGGGCTACCATGGGCAGGGCAATCATTTTTGTACAAACACCCTTTAGGTCCTACTCTTCGTGAAATGGACAGGTACTTTTAATTACTTAATATTCAGAGTTCCCCTCTCCCATGACACATATTGTAGAACACCCTGGGCTCCTTCCAGGCCAGTCAGATTCAGTTTTCCACACATGGCTCAAACGAGGGGTTCTCCAGGCCTTAAGGTTTTTATCAGTGTATGAGTGAAACAATTTTTCCACAATTTCTGATGCTTACAATGTCCCTGAGCTTAATGCTTGGCGCAAACACCAGTTATCACATGACGTTCCTTGTCTTTTCCTTAACAACTTTATGTGACTACCCACTCACAAGGTGATCCTGGATTTTTCGATAGGTGGGATAGGGACCTAAGATGTACATTTGAAAAAGACATTTAAGGAAGAGTGAAATACTGTTCTTTGCCCATTAAGCCTCTATTTGTAATAAATATCAGGAGTTCTCTTACAAAATCGGGGCCAGCTTTTCCACAGCAGAGAACCACTTTTTGGCAGTGAGAAAAAACATATAGGTTCCCTTTTGCATGTATTGTGGGACTGCCCTGTATTGAAACCCTTGTGGCAACAAGTTACAGGAATAATAAACGCAACTTATAGGATTCTCTCTGACTGACAACCTTCTCCATATTAAAACTACTGTATTTCACAAAACAGATACAAGAAATTGTTACTAATTCATCTATCAAGTGCCACCAGTACGTGGAAACAATCTACCCCTCCGATGCTACAGCAGTGGTTTGCCAGGGTGAATTATATTCAAACCATGGAAGACCTTACTGCGGCTCTCAGAGATAGGTCTACAGATCAGACTAAGAAATGGTATTACTAGAAGGAATTTAAATGCTTGTCCAGTTATTATTATGATTATTAAGTGCCATCAACTCAAGTCGAAGTCCTAGCGACTTAATGAATAAGAGCTCTAAAAAGAATTCACAGTGGCTAGGTAGTTAACTCTTTGTTTTTGCCATTTTCTGCAACTATATATTGCTAAAACATGTTGGGTTTCACTGTCATCGTGTCCAGTTGCTTTTTATTGTTTTGCTTGTCAGTGTAATATGTGTACCTGGAGTATGTACATTCATATATTTGTAATCTCATGACTTGCTAAGTAACCGATACATGTCTTTCACTGTTTTGATAAAACTCTCAAATAATATTTTAAATAAATACGTTTAAGGCTAAACTAGTTTAGTTATTATATTAGAGGGAAAGATTGTACAGGTTTGTACATAGCTTTCATTTACTTTTTAATTGCATTGTATGTTCACAGCATACTTTTGATCTCAATATTTGCTAATCAGAAATTCTTGCCTGCCCACATGAGCGAACCCAATTCCACCCAAAATGTTTGTTTTGGATAGAGCGCAGAAGGGTTAGAACCTCTATCATGTATTTACTTCTGGACGTAGAAGTAGTAGAAGAAAGGCATTTATTGAAGCAGTAAGTGTTATCTAGCAGTGTTACAAGGAATAATTATCATCTATCAACTCTTCCAAGAATGGTGCCCTAAGGTTGGCATTTTGCTTGATTGGGTACTAGGTGTGCAAGGACAAAAGTGCCAAAAATAGAACATATAAAGTCCAGATGTAATTTTATTCAGACTGTTTTATCATACAATTCCAACATGTTTGGGGGTTCACATGGTCCACCTTCATCATGGTACTCTTGAATAAAATGTGTATTGGACTGATAAAGTTAGATCTTGGGGAGCAATTAGTATCATCACTCCAGATGCCAGTTAAGCCTTAACCATCATCTGGAATGGTCATAATTCCCCCTTAGGATGCCTCCAGTTTTATAACAATTACTATGATATCTCCAGGCATTTTCCTTTTGGCACTTTCCTCCTTGTTCACCCATTTTTTTTATTTACATCTGTATCAATGGAGATGTTTTTCCACTGCTTGTTCAAGTGATTGGGGGTCAGAAAGACAGAATGTGAGGGAAGTCTCTAAAAGGGGTCAGCGAAAACAGCTGTGTGAGCACTACTGTCCTGGTAACCTCTATCCCCTTTAGTTCTTCTCCTGGTGTAATGGATAAAAAGTAAAGGCAATGTTTCTCCTAACGAAGTCACAGATAAAAGTGATGTTCTTGGTTCTATTCAGAATTGAAAAGTAGCTTTGGTTAAAATTAGGCTTTAAAGCTCAACTACAACCTAATTAGTTTTAGACCGGGTAGGGAAACCATAAGCAAGTTTTTACAGAATGTGTTGCAGGTAGTGAGATTTTCCTTCACTTCTTTTCTGCACAGAAAGTGGTGGGAAATCTCTTCACAAGACACATTAACATGTGGAGTGTTTAGAATCTATTTTAGGTTGCTATTACTGTCTGTGGCTTTCTGTCCTGATGACAACTACTCCCCTTATTTATCATCCTGCTGCCACAGGTTTCCAGAGAGAGGTGAACTCTCCCCAACAGGGTAAAGGACAGTAACAGAAATTCAGTGGAAGTGTATACTTTCTCCAAGGCTATCCTTTAAAAAAAAAGTTTTTGTTGGAGTTGACCAAACATAATTTATTATTTGGATAAAGGTGTATTTTATTTGATATTCCTGATCACAGTATTCCATAAGAACCAGTTATTGATCATCTTTCATTTTTACAAAGCTGATGAAATCCAAAGTCTTATTGCTTGATGTGATAGGTGTATAACAGTGCAATGTGCCTGGATAAATGTGGTTTTGTGAATATATGTGTATTTGTAAGAGGGGGTTATATTTCGAAAATCGTCATTCTCGGATGCAGATTATTGGAAAGTAAGTCATTTGGCCTTATTTAAAGTTTAAACATGTTTTAATTTCCCATTATTATTCCCCTTATTATCTCCATTATCCCAAGATTTTTTTGTAGATTAGTTCCGTTCTTCAGAAGCATTCCTACTGTAATTAAAAATGAGAGAAGTGAATCAGCCACAAGTATACTTGTTGAATAATTCACAACTTTTACCATAAAGGATGCGAATTAACTGAAGTTAACATTTCCAAAGTTCCACTGCAATCTTGGCTGGAAAGCCTCAAAGTTTTGATAAAGTATGTTGCCTTGACTGAGTGTTTTCCCTTAGCTCTTTTGCAGCAATCAGAAATTAAATTAAAACCAAAGGCAATTTTTATTTTACTTTTCAATAAAATGGAGAGGGATTAGAATACCTTTCAGGTCCTTTTTGCTGTCTGCGTCCCCTTTAGGGAGAACCAGCCTCTCTACTTCTCCCGTTTACCTTTACCACCAAAACTGAAAGTTAAAGAAAATCCCAAATTTGGGGTTGTCCCAGCACAGGAATAGGGGGGAAATATTCCAATGGGGACACTAGTTGTCATGCAGATTGGATGCAGTTCAAACTTCATCCAATCCGCATATATGTGAACTGGCACTAAGGTGTACGTTTATTAACCCCCCTGGCGGTATTCCCGAGTGTAGCTCGGGGTTAACTTTCTGTACCAGAAGCGGTAAACCCCTCGGGAATACACTGCGGCGGCGGCGTTGCTCTGGGATCTCTTCTTCACTTACCTTGTCCTGCAGTCCCACGATGTCCCTAACCCTACAGCGTCCCCGGCCATCTCCTCCGGCCAATTCTGTTCCCTGCGAGCGTTGGGACATACGGGGCATGGAACCGGCGGGAATTTCAAAAATGTCAAAATTTGACATTCACTCAATACACTAAAATCTGATAGTATTACATTACTGTATCAAACCATTTCACATACATTTTGTCCCGAGTGCTTTGTCCTGTGCCCTGCCTGCATTTTTACCGTTCTTTCTGCCTGGAAACTGAGAAAAGTCCATGGTGTCAAAAAGCGTCCCCTTTAGGTCAAAAGCGGTTTTAGATCAGCTAGAGAACAGCGATAGTAAATTAGAACTACTTGCAGAATTGAGTGATAATGATTCATGGGGAAATTCCTCATCAGACACTGAAAATGATTTTGCGACTGAGCTCAGTGATGGGCGAACTTGGTGCTCTATTTCAAATTTCAGTGTTTTTGGTTTGAATACATTATTGAATTAAATTTATTATTATATTATTTTTTATGATTTATTATATTATAATTTATGATTTCGTGTTTCAAATTTTATCATACCCGGGATGTTTACTAGACTCTTGTTCGGACAGATTTCAGTGAGTTATTCCTAAGAATTACAGGCCTACAATAAAAAAAATACAAATTTCCATTGAAAACAACGTACCGCTTTGGGCACAGAAATACTGACATAATCAGACCGCTAGGGAGGTTAAGCAGAGATAATTTATCTCTTTGCAGTTCTCAGGGAAAAATCTTCTCCTCTGTCCCTCTATGTATGAGGCGGAGAACATTTGTTCTCAGAAGTAGAAGAGAGACGTTTTTCCTCTGAGAACAGCTGAGATCTGTGTAGAAGGGGGAGGGGCTTCATGTGATCTCCTGAGATAATTGTGTGATTACAGATCACCTGAGTTTAAACAGTGAAACCAAAGTTAAAAAAACCATGAAATTACATAAAAATAATGAGCACTGGCCCCTGGTACTTTTTAACGCACCTTTTGGCACATTCTTGAAATGTGTATTTTGGCTCCTTTTTATCGCCCATTTTAGTATCATTTATGTGCATTTTGCCTCTTTAACATGCTGTATTTTTTTAACACGCATTTTGACATGGGTTTTTTTAATGTGCATTTTGGCACATCAAAAACACACATTTAGGCACTTTAGAACACATTTTGGCACAGGTTATTTTAACATGCATTTTTTTGTGGTCTGCAATGCACATTTTGACACTTTTCTTAGCATGTATTTTGTCAAATTTTTAAAGTGCATTTTGATTTTGTTTTTAGGCATATTTTGGCAAACTGCACATCTGTTAGCCACTTTGTGGTGATATTAACAAATAATGTCACCACAAACAAGACATGCATGCATTTCCAGAACACACACAAAAATGCAGGTTCCATATGAGCCAAAATACATGTTAAAAAAGCACCAAAATGCAAATTTCAACTCACTTTTTTAAAAAGATGTGTGTTTAAAAAAAGCAACAAAATGTTTGTTAAAAACTGCACCAAAATGAGCATTAATAGGCCCATATAAACCAAATGGAACATTTTTTGGGCATGGAGTGTTGTGTGTTTTTTTCAGTGCTCATTTTGGTGCATCGATAGCGTATTTGTCAAATGACAAAATGTGCGGCTAAATGCATGTCTGCTAACAGCATTTGGGGTGCCATTAACAATGAATGGCACCCAAAAGCACACTGCGTATTTTAACACAATTTTAGCACAATTTGGAATTGTGGCAAGACTTGTGCAATTCTGCATTGCTCAGGTGAGAATGCATTGTAAACGTCAATACATTGTAACTATACTGTGTGTGTGTAGTATGTATGTATATGTACACACAGCGCTGAGCAAACTGTTGGCGCTGTATAAATTCTGTATAATAAAAAAATATATATATATATACATACATACACACACTATATATAAAACACAAATATACACACATAAGCATATATAGTTATAATTTATATCCATCTTTAAGAAAATGTTCTCCACTCCTCACCTCATCAGGATCTCTGCTTTTCTCTCTTTCATAAATGGACACCTAAGTCTCTTTAAATGTATCATTTTTCAGAGTGCAATTTCCATGTCAAAATGACACATTTAATGTATATCTAATGTGTTTGATAGGGTTCTTAACATTTTTAATCCCCCACCTCCAATGGATTGCCAAACATGTCCTCATATATAGCAAAACTTGGTTAGGGCCCATTATTCGTTCCTACATGATAACACTGGCAGGTACAATCCCTAGCACTAGTCAAAAACAAAACAAAAACCCCTCTAGGAGTTCTCACAAAAATGTCATAAAAACATTTTATTGTGGACGAAATGTAAAAGCAACCACAAAACAAAAATTCATATATAAATATTAAAATCACACTTTTTACACTTCAGCAAACATCTACACATTTCGCAGAAATTTTGCTTTTTCAAGACATATAAAGAAAGCTGTTTTGTGTCAACAAGAAGAGGCAATATTCCATCTGGAAGCAAATGGACAATTATTCAGCACAGAATGGCAAAAAAAAAAAAGGCTAAAACGTGTCCTCATACCCCTTCATCATCAACTACCCTATTAAGTACCAGTATAACTTCAAAAGATGTTAAAAGCTTGGTTTTACTGTACATATGGAAAACTGAAAGAAAAACATAATAATTTTACCATATTTTTGTATGAAAGCGACAAACAAGTATACAAGTTAACTACAGCTAGTGAGATTTTTGTTGTTTTTGTGCATTTAAAACATGTAATCAAGGTATAGTTAATAACATTGTTACCTGTATATCCTATGGCACATCGAATCAGCAGATTGATTTCTGTACTTTGATTTCAGCTTCACTCATGCAGAAACTCCTGTTTAGGTTTTGTAACAATTATTCCTGATTCAGTCTCATACCCCCATCATTTGGTTTTCCTATCCCCAAGGTGTTTGGATGTCTTTGATTAAGAAACCCAATCTATGCTATTTATTTAAATGTAATTTTTTATGTTGGCATAACCCATTGGCTTAAAGCAGAAATCCAGGCAAAAATAAAAATATAAAAATCTTTACCTTGTTAAAAGAAAAAATAACACCAAAAATTTGGTGAAGTATTCCTCTTCAATACAAGTATTTCCCCGCAGTAATTTGTTTCTGCAATAGATATTCCCAGTCTGATTCCCAGCATCGTTTAGCCCACTTTCCCCGAGCCCAGGTGGTCCTGGACCCACCTCTGTAAGGACTGCAGGAGGCTGATAGCAAGACGCATTCAGGTACTTCTACTGTTTGCATTTAAAAATACATTTAACCTCTTCCCTCCGAGATTACACATATATACGGCATCTCAGCGGGTGTGACACAGAGCGACTGCATATATGTGTGTCAAAATGTAAACAAACCTGTGCCCTCCATACTCCCAGCAGTTACTGGCACATAACGGAAAAATCCCAATCGCTACTTGTGACCTGCAGTTTTCCGATCATGTGACCCCTCTGACAGACAATTATGGTGGTCACATGATCATAAACCCCGCCCTTCCTCCTGACATCAGAAGCCCCTTAAAGTGCTGGGAGGTGCCGGCATCAAGGATGTAAAGAAAATCTGTTAACTTATCTGAGATTCTGTAACCTATAAAAGTGCAGTTTGACATGCAGGAATTCTCTGATTAGACAAGGCAACATCATGTTTGGGGAAACTGAACATTCAGATTGATGTTAAAAAGTCACCCTCTGTGCTGCTGTAGCAAATCATTTTTGAAATGTTCAGTCAAAAAGCAGTGTGTCAAACAGCCCAGTTCTACTTTTCCTTTAGGCAGGTGGTAGGCTGTACTCTACAAACATGCTCAAATTGTAAGTATCTTTTACCACTGCTGATAAGCAAACGTAAGCAGCATACATTTAGAAAGGTGATTATTTGATTTTTGCATTGTCTGTAAAATTGCCTCACGTGTGAAAGTGTCACGTTAGCCTGCAGTTTCTTGTTTTCATTCTTACCTCCTTGCTGCAGTGCTGTTCCTGATCCCTTTCACATGTGTATTTGTCTGTGTTCACTTATGGGCATCGTCTGCTGTTCTCTGGGTTTTATTTCCTTCCCTTCCATCACTTCCTGGCCCACTTCCTTGTTTGCCTATATAAGACATGCTCCGTCTAGGCCACTTTGCCTGAGCAACTTCCTAGTTGTCGGAGCTCCTGTGTGTTGCTATTGCCTGTATCCTGCATTGACTACTTGTGTACCGACTCCGGCTTTGTTCTCTGACTGTGCTTGTTTTCCGCCTGTCCTGACCTCGGCTAGTCTATCGGATTTTCGTTTGTCTCCTCCCATTGTACTCTGCTCCAGCAAGCGGTTTCCTCATCCTCAGCTGGGTGTACCTGGGGGCTGCGACCTGGTCCCAGATTGCTGCAAGTCCATCCTCACCATCAGGGGCTCTGGTGAAGAAGCAGGCTGGGGCTTAGACTCCGCACCCTGGGAAACCGCAAGTTGAGTATCTTCAAGGGCTCACTACCACAGGTGCTAACATAAAGAGTCATCTAATATTTAGGATTTTCTAACGCTTATATTTTCTTCCCAATATTTCAGCAATATGATTATGTAGCAGTGTGAAGACATAGGTTATGTTTTATCTACATTAATGGTTTTGTGTTAACACCAAATGGGCTAAAATAATAGACTGCGTCATATCTTTTTTATGTAGTGATTGGTTGTAGTCCCATTTATTTTTCATCTTCTATTTTTTTTTATTCATTTAAACATAGCTCCAGTAAGATCTAAAGCTCTTTACAGAACCAATCACATCAGCCCCTGCCCCTGCTCCAGTCAGACACACACATGCCCAAGGGATAATTTAAGCACTACGCATTTTTGGATTATGTAAACAACTGAGAAATTCTTTGGCATAAATATGGAGGGAAAATATAAACCCAATCCAGAAACTGATTTGGTGGTAGTTGAAATTAGAATCCATTGAATGCAGGGAATTAGTGGTAATCAATGTTGTTTTTATACCCCAATAATGGAATAAAGCCAAGTTCCTGATTACCATATGTCATTTGTGGTCTGGTCCAAAAGGCAGCAGAATAAGAGGGAGCCATGCTGAAAAAAAAAAATCAGTATTTCTGATATTTACATTTTGCTTTTTCTATTCTTTGGGAACCTCTGGATGCTTGTGAGTTAGGTTCAGCAGCAGGAGCTAAGTGAAGGAGGGGGAGGGGTTAACAGAGGCTTAGAGAAGTCACAAGACACTCTACAGAGTAAGTAGCATGCAGCCATTTGTCTATGACATGGTAGCATTGTGGAACATATAAAGCACCCTGTTTCAGATACAATATTCTAGGGGTAAATTAATGTGGAAATGTAACATGGTTGGTAGAAGTTGTATGAAAGGATGCATCATTCATGTATAGGTCTAAAACAGAATGGATGCTAAATATGCCCCCTCATTCAGTTGTTTTCAGAAAGGTGATCATAACCCACACAGAGTGAGAGTAGTTGTGTTGAAGACTGATAATGGAGTAACCTGTAATTTTAGAAAGATCCAGCTACACCATTGAAGCACAAAGTGAATGCTTTACAGACTATACTTGTTCACAATGGGTTGATCTTCTAAAGGATTAGAGTGTGTTCACTTTGCAAGGGAATTTTAACCTAACATATTTAATATGTGGAATACTCAATCATGCAAGGAAAATGAAAAAAAAATTATCAAAGTCAGCACAGCTTCACCACATTCACTAATCTAAGTGAAAATTCACTTAGCAAGTGAACATGCTCTGCTCCTTCAGTAAATTAACTCCTGTGAATTTAATTAGTGGCACGCTTGTCAGTAGTTTTGGGAAACCTTTGATTTAAGTGTTCTATGTGCTTACATTTTCAAATTCATCTTGTAAAATGTTAATTTTTTTATTGTGTGATTTATTATACTTAAATTATGTAATTCAGTTCAATTGTTTGGTATGCCGGTGATTTACATGATCAACAGTAACCATAGTATATAGTAATAAATATGCAGCGCTGAATAATAACATATAATGCACAATGATAGTAATAAATATAAATACAAAGTGAGCGCTGCTGAGGCGCATATATGGTGAAGTGATAGCTACGTCTTATGATGATGCTTCAATATGACAAACGCATAAAGTTGAGTGACAAATGTGGATAGTTCATTCAACAAATGTAACATAGGGACCCCTTTGACAACGTGCTGGTGCACGAAACGCGTCAGAGGAAGAGCCCACCGGAGTGACGTCACGCTGCGCACGGCCACGAGGAAGGCTGGTGGCCATATTTGTTTACCATACCAAAACCACATGTGAGTTTACTCTTTTACCTGGATTGTTCGCCTACCTAATAAAAACATACTACACCATTGGCACCTATTTGTTCTTTGGCTTGGTTATTACGAGCCCTATAAGGTGGAACCATTTCTGGATCTGGAGCATCCGTGTATGCTGTGATCTTGGAGCTGTCTCTGATGGGTATGTGAGCAGAGTGTGACCTTTGTGTCAGCAGTATCATCCCATGTGTCCACATTGAGCTTGATGACCCCGCAGCCCTAGACCAGATCTACATCACCCCATAAAGGATACATATTTTTTGCACATTTATTATGCGTTTCTGGTAAGTGCATAGTTTTACTGGTTCTCGTCACTTGAAGTTACCAGCACGGAGCACAGATCACCTTATCATATGGACCTACGTTACATTTGTTGAATGAACTATCCACATTTGTCACTCAACCTAATGCGTTTGTCATATTGAAGCGCCATCATAAGACGTAGCTATCACTTCACCATATATGCGCCTCAGCAGCTCTCACTTTGTATTTATATTTATTACTATCATTGTGCATTATATGTTATTATTCAGCGCTGCATATTTATTACTATATACTGTCTTTTAGAGGTGCAGAGGTTTACCTTTTATATGCTGGTTGCTTACATTTTCTTTGCACTCGCAATTACCTCCATTAACAATAACCATAGACCTTGGACTCCTATCATGTAATACTTATGATATTGACTAGTCCAATCAACAGTCAGATAGAAGGGGTTTGATATGCGCAATAAAAAAATTTAAGAGAAAGTCTGTGAAATGAGTTCATATTATGTGCCCAACAGTTGGTTATTCCATAGCATCAATGATGAGATATCGGTACTACCTTTGTTTTCTTATTGTACTTTTTTTGACATTGACATATGTTTTGCAGGTCACCAATCTTTTACAGTGTTTCAGAGAACAGTTCACTGTTCTGTTTGATCATTTTAAAGGAACGTGTGCAGGGATTGTAAATCTGTGTGGCAAGAATTACTGTGATTGTTAATATATGTGACTATTGTACATAACATAGATTTTCCATTCACTTGTCCCACACCTGCGTACACCTTTTAGTATCTATCCTATAACCTAGACAACAGCTAAGAATGCACGACCAGTTTTAGCTATGCTTTCTTGGGGGTGGGGTGGATCAGCCAAAAATGTTTTATATTGCATGACATTTGCTCATATGCTGTCGAGATACTAACAAATATATTAAAATCCCTACATTTTTTTTAGAAAAGGATCTTGAGCTTTCTTTCAGTGTCGCATTCTAGGTTCCAAGTGTTAACTGTGCTGTTAATTAGTACTGAAACGTTTTATTATTTGAACAGTTTATTTGCATAAGCATAAACCTGGCAGAGCTGTGGCATGAAATAAATCTGAAGGCACATACGCAAACAGTTTTATCAGGGAAGTCAGGAGATGAGCTACTATTTTTTTCCCATTTTACCAGCTCGCAAAATGCAGTGTTTGAATCAGTTCTAAGAGTGAGCAGATTATGACTTGCATAGTGACTCTTAGCAGCCTTCTGGGAAATGAGCTGTTGACATTCTTTTGGGTCATCATCCAAGATAGGAGGGCAGCCACAAGGATTTAGCAGATAAATTCATCCAAAAAGACTTTTATCCATTTCACTGGAACTTGGAGACATTCATGTAGGATGTCGACATTAATGTAGTCTTTACAAACCATCAAAGTGAGCTGTACGTTTTATTAAAAAAAAAAAATCAAATGCGTAGAATAACTTGCAGATGCCTTCTAAGAGGTAGTTCTTTATTTACATAATTCTGGAGCATAAAGTGATCTCACCAGTGCTGTCATTTCCATGAGCCTTTATAGAACAGAGATGTAGTTGTTTGGAAAAATGGTTTTTCTTTTTTTTTTTTAGTCGTAATCAAGTCTATCTTTTTCCAAGTTCATCCCTTGCCTCTTTGTAAATAACGAAACTTTAATTAAATTATTTTATCGTGTCGTCTTTGATGTGAAATGGCAGTGGACAGGATTCTGCCTCCTCCCCTGGTAACCAATCAGCTCACTTGCAGTTTTATTCATGATGTTTTAATCCAGGTGTTAGAGAAGGTCACCAATGGCCGCGTCAGGCGAAGGGGATAAATTGATGTAAATTTTCTCTGTTAAATGGAAGGAGGTAAACTTTGTGACTTACACTATAGTGATACTATACACTGACCATTCAGTGGAGGTTCCCACAATGCCTTGTGCAGCCCATGAGCTATCAAACACCCTGCTGCGTTAAAAAACTCCCAAAAAGACAAAAGCACAATGAAACAGAAAAGCTTACCACCGGCAGCTTTCAAAACGACAAACGAACCAAACTATACATCTCCAGCTCTCCAGTTTGGTCAGAATGCTAATGAGCTTGTTCTGATCTTTACTTAGCTTCCCGTGTTTTCTACATCTTCAAGGACCACATGGCGCTAGCAAAATAAAGACAACTAAATGAGAATTTCGAATGCTTTTTGTGTCCAGGCCCTGATGCTTTTCAATTGACGCACTCGACTATTCTGAATTTAAAAAAAAAAAAAAAAGGCATACAACAGGGGTCTGTTTCTGAACACTCCCAACTGAGGTAAAATGTTTTTTTTTTCTTCGCAAAAGTAAATTAGCGTGATGAGGAAAATATGAGTGAAATTCTGAATAATTTCCACTTCATCATATCAATGACACCTTCAGCCTCACTCAAGCTCTCAGAAGAGATGGAGATAAAAGATGAATGAGTCTGGTATTCACAATGAATGCCTAGTGAGATTTTTTTTTAATAGCCACATTGGACATAAAAGGCACTAGGAAGTACTTTGCATTAGCAGTTCAGATCACTAGTTAATGGGATGATGTCTTTTCTAGCTTTTGTCACAAGATTATTAGAAAGGATGGGATTCTGTTTCCATTATTTCATATCATTAAGTGCCTGTTGAGCATAAGTGCTAAAATGCAGGTTTCTATGTATTGTCCCTCATACTAAGTGAAAGCAGCTGTATTGTCAAACCATCTGTATCCATACCAGGTGATTTATTTACTTGTTTATTTTGGGGGAGGTCTTCTGAAGGCCACTCTTTTCCTTATAAATGGGTCAAAACAAAACTGTCCACTCATATATTTATATTTTAGGTGTATATTATTCAGAGAATTTAAAGCTGAACTCAGAAACAGTTGTTTTTCTTGTTTTTGATATTAGTGTTTCCCCCTTCTTTAGACACAATCTCTACTTTCTGTCTATTTCAAGTTTCAAACGAGCACAAAAGGGAATTCTGCAGCTGGGGCAAAGGCATCAATAAAAACACATTTCTATTAAAATTAAGAAGTTTTAGAACTCCTGTCAGGTGTCCCCATTAGAGGGATTTTCCTTCACTTTTTGGTCATGGATGGCAGGCAGAACAGACATTGAGAGATAATCTAAACAGAGACTCGGCCAGCATTTAAATTGGAACTATAGGCAAAAGTTATTTTTTCATTTTGGGTAGAGTAATACCTCTATAATGCTAGTATACACGATGAGAATATTGGACGAATGAGCATTCGTTTTGTTTTTTTTTTTGCATGCTAGTCTTCATATCGAAAATGAAGAGGTTACTCAATTTACAAAATTTTGTGTAAAACAGAATAGAATTTCAGAAGTGATGTCATGGTATTATATTGTATTTTCGGACGATTACTGTACTGATTAAGTGAAAATCATATGGTCTGGTATCGCACTTGTCCCTTCGGTCATTGTCGATTGGACTGTTGTGATTGCCTCTCGAAAAACTGTGTACTAATGATCAGATTATTGTACGATCCATCCGTATACAAATATTTTCGTACAATTTTCTTATCATGTGTATGGACCTTAAGGGTAGGTTATAACCCTTGTCAGATTTATTTTTGCTATCTGTGTCCTATTGGGGATATTTCACTTCCTGTCCTATAGCCAAAACCGGAATTGAGAGGAAATCCCTGCAAATTAAGGGAATTCACTGGGGACCCCCATGTCACCAGAACTGGTGACACCATTGGAAGATTTCCTGTCAATTTTTTTCTGGGGACAACCCAAAATTTAGGACTTCCTTTTACTTTCACTTTCAATGATAATAGTAAACAGGACAAATAGAGTGAATCTCCCTAACAGTGGAACAGACGGCAATAATACCCTAATAGTTGTTCTAATCCATCTCCACTCTGTCCCAAAACTAGAAAAAAAAATAAGTTTTGCCTTTAGTTACACCTGACCAAAAAATATACTTGGTGCAGATACAGACAGCATTTAATACTTAGAAGAAAAAAAAAGTTTATTTTTAGTGGAGTTGGGCTTAAGTGCTTTATTTTATATTTAGTAATTTGCCATTTAGTAAGGGTTTACACATAGTAACATTGCTACTCTATACAAGTAATTCTGATGTGTTTGGGCTGAAGTAAAACACTGTATGGCATGGAAGCAGTGGTGTATTTTGTTTTTGTGCTGCCCTAGACAACACAAAAATCGAGCACCCCCCAAATAAAGAAAAAGGGGGAAAGAGAAAAAGCAGTTTGCTATCCCCAGAGCCACAGACAGAGAGATTTGTTCTTCCAGCACTCACCTGCACCTCTCCGGAATGACAGTAGCCAGCCATCCCCAGTATCGCACTTGTGCAGGAATGAGAGTTGACCTCTCCTACACCCTGCAGAAGCCCACAGCCTCTCTTGGATTCCATGGTGGAGCACAGGCAGTCCCTCCAGGTCCCCATCTTCTGTTATCTGCCACATGAGTCCCTGCCCCACCCCCCTGAAAAATTCAGCTCAAGGCAAATGCCTTGTTTGCCTTGCGGTACATACGCTACTGCCTGGAAGTATTTGTAACATGTCTCCTCCAACCATTGGAACCCTAGGCCATTGGTTTAGCCTTTCTCTGCTTTTTTCCTTGTGGAAGAACCCCTAAAATCATTTTTAGGTGTTGGTAAACCTCTGCTAACAATGATTATGTCTACAGCTCACAGTATATTTGTCATGCAACACTGGTGGTCAGTGGGAGAAGAACCACCTTGCTGGTCGTTAAGAGGAATACCCTCTTACATTGGTGATCAGTGGAAAGAATGATCCTTACATTGGTGGTCAGCGGGAAGAGTGCCAATCTTACAGACAGCTAATATAATGAATAATCATTGGTGTCAGTAGGTAAGAGAAGTACTGGTCCCATGCTTCGACTTTTCCAGGTGGCTTTGGTGCCAGTAATAACGCAAGAGAACAAGCTGCTATTGCTCAAGGAACCTCTAGCAAATTCAAGATGAAACCTAGGGTTCTGCAGAACCCTGGTTGGAAGGATGATTTAGAACATTCTGATTACATATTTTTCTCTTTGTATACAGCATTAGTAAGGCAATATGTAGGGCTCTCTCATTGTACACAGCAGTAGTAATATGGAAGATCACAACACTCTGTAGGTGCATTAAAACTAGGTATGCCCAAAGTAACAGTGCATGGAATATGAAAAGTTATTGCTTTTATGTAATGGCTATCTCCCTTTTAAATTTACACTCCAGATTTGCTGGAGAAATAGAGAGACCATTGAATGAAAGTATATTTCTTAAATTTTGTCATTTATGAGAGATTTTGGACGGCTTTTTGATTTTACTTTTTTTTATGTCACTTGTGTTTGTTACGGATTCAGGCTAGGTTATGTTCACACTGGCCTGTAATTACCGGCCATATCATTTTCTCATCATTATCACCTAATGTTTTGTGAAATCCAGATTTAGGCTAAACAATAATGTTCCAGTTCTGTAATACTGTTAAAGGAGTTCTGTAGTCAGCGCATACACTTTCACTTTTTAACATCAGCATTGTAAGAGCAATTAAAAAAAGTCATTTTTTACAAATCAATATAAGCTCACTGGAAACATCTGCTTTCATGCTGTGAGTTCTGCCTTTCTGTTGGCGCTCTATTTCCATAACTGTGTAGATTCTGTGCCGCTTTGCAGCATCTCCTCTGCTCATTCCTTTGGTTTACTTTCAAATTATAAGGGCTACATATCCCATGGCACCTTTATGCCTGCAAGCAGTGATTCCTGTACTGACTCCGCCTCCTGAGACGACTGCTCTCAGCTCTTCTGTAGCTCAGAAGGCAAGCTCTGTGAAATCTGCGACACAGCAGTACCTATTCACAGGGCAAAGTGAATATGTGTCACATAACTCAAGGCAGTAAATGTGTGAGATTTTTGACACAATACGTCTACAAACGTTGGATCGTTATATATATATCATAGGAGCAGGCAAGAAATAATTGAAATACAATATGGAAATGAATATATGATTTTACATTTAGCTCATAGATACACTTTAATGTTCAGTACTGCTATCTAGTTTCTTCTTGTTTATCATTGCTTGACTTTGCATGCTATTTTGCATATAACTCATTAAAAATTGATCATCGAAAATTTGTATGCAATGTTAAACAGTATTAAGTGGTGATTAATTTGCATCCAAGCAAATAATGGACTTGAGATTAAACAATAACTATAAATGGGGCTGGCCTGCATTGATCTAGTCTTCCCAAAAGATTGGCAGAAGTGCAAGGTAAACTGTCATCTATGCCCCAGTGAACTGATAAAGGGGTCTTTGGACAATTTACCAAATGTCCGAGATGAAACCACACACACACACACACACACACTAAAGTCCACTGCTTACAATTAATTCAAACAGTTATTTGCTGCTTCACAATCTAACATTACATACAAAGTATCATCAAATGGTTGATCAAGTCTTATTTGATTCAAAGATGTCTTTAAGAGAGAGAAATTAGATGAGTTTTTGTAAGTTCTGTAGAGTGATTGTTCTATCTCTCTAGAATTTAAAAATAAAAGATTGCTTCTTGGAATATGAGTAAATATGTATTCAGTTAGAACAGAACCACCTGATTTAATAATATGTGACAAAAGGATTTAGATATAACCTTTTAATGACTGTGAAAATAATGAGAACCAATAATATGTATATAAAGTATACAATCAAATGGTATATACTATTTAATCAAATGTTTGTGGAACCCCTACCATCATCATTACTGTGTAAGCTTGCTGCTACTCCCATTCTGAAACCATGGGCATTTAAATGGAGTTGGTCTCTCCTTTGCAGTTACAACAGCCTTCACTTTTCTGGGAAAGTTTTCTACAAGATTTGGAGTGTGTCTTTTGGAACTTTACCCATTCAGGCAAAAGAGCATTTGTGAGATCAGATTATGATTTTTACATGAAACCACCCTGCTTGCATTTTAGTTCTGCTCAAAGATGTTCAGTAGCATTGAGGTCACAGTTCTGTGCATTGTTAGAATTAATATAAATAGTTACATAATTAATTTTGAAGAAAAACCACAAGTCCACTTTCCAAGAAAATCAAATTCTTTCTCTACTTCATTCTCCTCATTTTTTGGACACTTGGTGGAAGCCTCATCCTCACATCTCAGACTTTACCCATTTATCCAATCCTCATCAAAGCTTTGGCAGGATTGACCATGTTTTTATACCACTACATCTTTGAACTCTCTCATAAGGCTGATGTCTATCCTAATCCTTGGTCTAGCCATAATCTAGTCCTTTTCCATTTGCAGCTTTTTTCACATGGTAGGCCCTGTTTTAAATGGAGGCTAAATTATTCCTTAGTTACTACTCAAGACACTTCCCTGCAGATTCAAAATCAACATTAGAATATTTTTCTCTAAAAATCTACATTTTGTATATTCTTCTGTGACCTTTGGAAGAAACACAATCCTACCCTACAGCGCCACCTCATTCAAATTGCTACTTGCCGAAAGAGACTGTGGGAAGATAGAATTAAAGGCCTTTAGTCTCTCCAGGCCTCGGCAGAATGGAGACGGAAGCAGAATCCCACGCTCACACATAGACAGAAACAAGTCAATTACACCATAGAACTAGATCCTTTCTACTTGACAAATGCTGGAAAGCCTCTATGTTGGTCCAAACATAAATTCTATTTATGTGCCAACAAGCCAGGCCACATGTTGTCTCCTAAGTGGAACTCTTCCTAGAAACCCTTTACCCCTGTCAAACTGCATACCTCCTCAGAAGATCTCATCTCCAAACCTTCAAAAATAGTCATCATTTTTGTTGATTTTCTTTAGTCTTTTTATAGCCCTTCACCTCCTTTTCCTCAGGGCAAAGCTCTCAGTTTTTTTCAAGATTTCCCCCTTCCAGATACTGTATTTAGGAGGATGCCAAGGCCTCTTTGAACAATCACATTTCCCAAACCAAAACTTTCAGGGTAGCTTGTGTGGACATAGATTACAAGCTTTGTTTCTTTGCAGATGATGCACTAATCATCCTCTCCAACCCCCATATTTCCTAACATCTGCAGGGTCTTGGAGCAGTTGCCCATTTTCTGGGCCCATAAATATTCTCGACAAGTAAATGTTACGCTTTCCTATACTGAGGTATTTTGTATTTCCAAACAATTCCTTTTCCCATTGACTTCCTTTACCCTAGACTAGGTCAAGCTCACTCCACAATATTCTAGCTTACGCACCTAAAACTAATTGTCCCCTTCTTCACTGCTTATCTAACTTTCTCAGTTTCCCAACACCAAATATGTTTTTGAGCATGTTTGCCTCTACACCCCAAGCTGCCCAAAATTATTTTTCCATTTTGCACTCTGCTATGATTTTCTTCTCCCCACATTTTCTCCCCTCATATGTAAAACTCTGGGAACATGATTTTACCTGCTCAATAGCTTTAGAAAATTGGGGCAAAGCCTGGTACAGAATGGCTAAATGCTATTTAATACCCACATCTTAGAAAGCTGTATTCTATGGGTGCACATGTGGGTGCGCCACCGTGCTGGGCTGTGTGCATCCATAGACACAGGTGAGTATAAAATGTTTATTTTAATTTTTAAAAAAATAACATTAATAACACTTTTTAAGTGTTAGTAGATAGGGACAGGGAGTAAAGGTTTCCCTGTCTTTATTGTTCAGCTTTTGAGCTGCAGTTGAATGAATCTTATAGCAATTTATAATGATAACTGGACTGTTAGATTCTGAGAGACTCCCACAGTACAGTTACCTTATTTTGATTGGTTAGCTACTTCAGAAGGAATGATTACTCTTAAAGAGAAGTAATTGAAGCCATAAATGTTATTGTTAAATTAATTAAAGTGTATGTCCTAATATGTTTTTGATGAAAGCAACCCCAAAGGATAATTGTGTATCTCTTTTAATATATTGGATCTGTCTATTGTGCATGCAAGTTGCATATAACTATAATACCTACTGGAGCACAAGAAGTATAGAAAATTCTGGTGCTGGTATTAGCAAGTCAGTCCATAAGGTCAGGCCCACCAGCCTGGGGGGTGGCAGCCTGTATTCATTGTGTTCTTTACTCTGTTTGGGGTCATAGGCATACCCCCAACTTGCTGAGATGGAAAAAGGGACACTTGATAGCACAAAGTATGTAGGTAATGGATATACCTCTACCACACCTCAAGTTGCACGATCCATGAAGAATGAAACATGCAGAAAAAGGCATAGGTAAAACCCCTAAGTGTATTGTTACCAGTTTCCATTATTCTGGTCTTTTGAAACTGCAAATGCAATGCTTTGGAGGTGGGATAAAAGGTTAAATGTAGTATTATTATAATGTGTTATACATTATTGGAATTACAATAGTATATTTTTATAGATGTTCATATATCAAACCAAAAAGATTGACAACTGGGGTGGAAAGAGGGATTTAGTTTCAAAAGTGGAGCAGTCCCTTCAAATTAAGAACAATTGGGAGCTATGTATGGGGATGCCATATTATTTATTTTAAACTTAAAAATTGAAAAGCTCCACGGTGCTCCCTCAAAATGTCCAGAGTGAGGAGGTAAAGGGATGTGAACTTTTGAGCATTGAATTAAACATGGACTTATATAAACTAGTTATCAAGAGCACATGATACAATTTTCAGGTATTACTAAGCATGGGTAGGATATTGCACATACTTGATAAAGCTGCCCTTTCCAAAAAAAAAAAGAAAAATATGTTAACCTTGCTGTTACCTGTAAGCAAGGGCTATAAATACGTAGCTTGCCTGGTGCCTTCTCTGCTGAACAGAGCTCTGATGAATAGAACTGGTCCTCCAAAATCTGGGGGAAAACCAATACTTCTAAGAGTGTCAATCTCCTAGGTTCCACTACAGCTCTCACTAGTTGCTTTTTCTGACCTTATGTCACCACTTTTCCCTTTGGGGGACTGGTTCTAAAGTTTGGCAACAAGGGCAATGGTAAAGGGTGGGTACTTACTGCCTTCTGTTTTAGATAACAGCACATGCAATATGTTTCTGCTCTACAAAGAGCATGATATCAATTGACTAATAATATGAGAAAATCTCTTAAAAAAATCAGTATTCATTAAAGAAGTACAACCAAAGCTTTTTGACTGTACTTTCTTCTGTGGATCATAGGAGTGCAGTTCATTCCCTCCTACATTGTAAGCTCCAAGGAGCAGGGCCCTCCTAACCCTCTTGTATTGAACTGTATTGTTGCTGTATTGTCTCCTGTTATATTGTAAAGCACTGAGCAAACTGTTGGCGCTATATAAATCCTGTATAATAATAATAATTCTGCACTCCTGTAACCCATTTTCAGCTGAGAGTGGACTGAAGTCCGCTGTCGGCTGATGTCACTCAGCCAAACCAGGCTGGGGAAGGATCCCAACTGCAAAATCAGGATCCACCCCAGAGTCTGGAGCGGCACCTGGCTCAGGCTGTCATTGAAGGCTCTCCCCCTCTACAGCCCAGTACTCCGGTGAGCACTGGGGGGGGCTGAGCAGACAGCGGTGACGGACAGTCCAGCTCTCTGCTCAGAGCAGAGAAGAGAACTCAGCAATCATGTCATCGCTGAGTTCTCAACCTTAGAGCCTGCGGGGAACAGATGCAGCATCAGACCGATGCTGCATCCACCTAGGTAAGCATAAATAGGAGAAAAAAAACATACTTCTCTTTTAACATACCGAGAAAAAATATGAATTTTTTAGAGGTGAAAAACAAAGTATTTTTTTGTCTTTTTTTAACTATTCAAATAATGCACACCATTTTTTACTATTAAATGAGGACTCCAACACTAAAGTGATTGTAAACCCTTACATATACCTAGTGAAATGACTGGCCTCAGGATAATAAGTTGTACCTGTTTATTTGCAGCCTTCTCTTCTCTACATTCGTTCAAAGTCTAGAATTTATAAAGCTTGTCTGAGCTGTCAGCTCTGAGAGCTGATAGGAGGGAGGAGACACATGCTCTTCACACAGCTCACAGAAACACTGCTGAGGCTGTTAATCTGCCCTGTCACCATTTTTCTCTAAGTGTTAGGAAAACATGATTCATGCTGATAGCAGAGGAAATCAGGCAGCAGACAGAAATGACACTTAGTGCTCTTGATTGAGACAAGTACACACTATAGAGGGATTTGCTTTGTTCATATTTTATGTCTGAGGTTTACAACCACTTTAAGTTTAAGTTTGAAAATTAAGTGTACCATACCAGTCCCTTGTAGTCTGTGCATAGATTTTCAATATATTACAATCAATGATGGATATTAGACATTGGATTGCTCAGTAACCAGGGTATGCATCACTAATGCAGCTAAACCTTCTCTAGCTTTTTCTGGGTCAAAATTGTGATTATTGGTATAGATAGGTATTTTAAAAAGTAATTGAAATGTTAAAATGTTTTCAGCCATACTGATTTGTCAATTATAATGCTTTCACCCTAGATTCACACCATTTTCAATTGATTTCAATACAAAATTTAAATTGGGTAAAAGCTGTGTGAATCCACAGTGAAAACATTTAAAAATAGACCCCTTAATTATTGTTTACTGTATTGTTTTTCTGAATTGGTCTGGTAAATTCAAAGTATTTTTTTTCTTTGGAATTAAAGTACAATTTCAGCAATGAACAATGGCAAATTTCAAAACTATAGGCTTGCCGCTTAGAAAATTACAGTTACTTATTAAAATATAGTGGTCTTTGTCAGATAATAGTTAACAGTTTATTGGTAAATTATCATAAGTCCCAGAAGGCTAAAATAAATAACATTTTTAAATCTTTACTCCACTTATTCCGTTTTGTGGATAGACAAAATTGGCTTTTCTTCTCTATTCTTTTACTAAACAGCCAGAATGCAGCCTGCTTTTTATTTTTTAGTAACAAGACGGGTTTAGCACTATAGCCTACTCCAAGTAATTAAATCAATCCTTTGTACTTACCGTATTCTCCTCTAGTGACGGTACGCGATCTGATTATATGCTTCATGCATATTCAAAGTGAGTTACTGACAGCTCTTTAATGAGCTCTTACTTAATCGGGGTGAACAATGTTCATCTTGTGTTTTTTTTTTTTTCGTTTTTTTTTCCTTTTTATTTTCTCTTCCCTCATTACATTAGCACAGGGAACATTTGAGGTAGGAAATAACACACTGCCCTTTTATATATATATATATATATATATATATATATATATATATATATATATATGACAAACACACACAGTATGTTAGACAGGTTTAAGGTAGACAGATTTATTGAATAGGACTGAAAACTAAAAAGCAGAAAAAGGAGAACTAACATACATCCAGTGTGGTAGTACTTTGTTATATGTATATGTGCTTCAGCAAGCCAAATTGTCTGCTTAGTTAGTTATTACCATCACAGTTTATTTTTAGTTTGTATAAAACAAAATACAAAGCACATTCCTTAGGACTGATGGCACAGCTGGCATGAAATCTCTATTTAAGACATTTGGCATTAAACTTTGTCTTTCAATGTCTGGGGGCAAACTTGTTCCGATAACTGACGTTGCGATATTATATGAGTATTTTTAAATGTTTTATCCTCCCTAAGGTCCCTGTCTACATGGATTGTGAAAAATAAGATATTTGAGTTTTCTGAATAATTTTTTTTGGGGCAGTGTTGATTTTGATTTTGACGTACCCGAAAACAGGCGGCGACTTACGGGTACGTCACCAAGCCTGTTGCTGCCATCCACCCTCAGTACATGTACTGTGGGCGGGTGGCAAATGGTTATTCTGACTGAGACCCAGCCTACCAACTGAGTGTCTCTGTTCTGACATTTTCTGTACAGTTTTCAGTTAGCTGAATCCCAGAGCAGTACTACCTTTACTTTCTTAATGGCCCCCAATCGGAAACCTTCAAAATTACAGAACATGTTTTCATTGGTTCAAGCAGTAACTTCCTCTGCTGCAGCATTACCGCTTTGGAGCCTGATAAATTGTACAACACATAACTGTTTAATCTAGCTGCAAAGGTGATTAAAAGGTAAATAGAGTGGACTGATTTAGCATGGCATTCAAGTTTCCTGGAGACCTTTAAAAGTTCCCTAATTGCTTTTACAAGAGTCAGATATTAATGGGTTTTGTTAACCTTTCACACATTACCAAAAACTAAAGTTTTGATTTTAGGAATGAGCTTGGTAGCCAAAAATAAAAGTATTACATTGTCAACCTAGTATAATGCAGGATAGCTTTAAAATTTGACTTGAAAGTTGTGGTAGGTTTTCTACACATTTGCCTTTGGAAATTTATGAATATTTTCACATTCTGTAGATAGCATTTTTTTAAGATAAGAGCTAGTTCCATGTTCTATCATTTTTAAATCTTTAGGAACATACTCATGTTTGTAGGTTAGGCCATTTATAGATATTACTGTTTTTCTCTAAAAGTATATCTCTGCTAGTTATAGTAATTTTGCATTGTGGAGTAACTCATTTGTACTTTCTAACAACTAAATCACACTTGTGTCCTGCGGAATATTTCTTGCACTTGTGTCTATTGCTGTTAAAAGCTTCCAATGTTGAACTGATTTAAATAATTAGTAGAGAATTTCAAATGTGTTCTTGGCTTTGCTCCATGGTGTAGAGGGTAGTGTTTTGCCTTCACAGCATTATAGTAAATGTCACCAGTAAATGGTATGGTGACCCTCTTCTTCTGTACCTTCTATAGGGTGTTAATGAGGACATCAAATCATAGCAATACACTAGGGACCTGTTGTCAGTAGTGGCTTCTTTACAAATAAATATTCCTTACAGTTTTTTTTACCAGTTGACTATCTTGTCATATTGTCCTTGTCTTTCAGTTAGATTGGGTTCTCTACTTGCAATAGTTTGCAGGAATTTTGCTCACCTCTTCTGATTTACTACACTGATATAATTTATACAGCAAAGTTGCAATTATCAGTTAGGAAAGATATAGTCAATGATCGAAGTAAGTTTATGGGTTGTTCCCGGGCAATAAAATCAAAAGTCTACATCTGCAGCAGTCTTTTTTTTTTTTTTTTAATATACGTTAGTTTAAATTTCTGTTCTTTCTGTTCTTTGGGTTTGAATATGATTCTTATATCTTTAAATGGATTCATTTTGAATTACATTTAAACTTTGAATAAAACTTCTCAGAGTCAAATGACCATATCTGCATTCGCTTGGCCAAACTATAGTTAAGCTTTGCAGGATAACTATCTGTTGTGTCAGTCACATTTTTACCATTGGGCCAAATATGCTGCATTTTGAGAATTTGTATAAAAAAAAAAAAATTAGACAGATAACCATATAACAACATATGAAACACTCTAGAGCGGAGTTTCCAAACTTTCCAAGGAAAGGGCCAGTTTACTGTGCTTCAAACTTTAGGGGTCCGGCTGTGCCCAGTGGGAGTAAACAATGCCCGATCTTTGGTATTAGGGTAAGAAATAGTAGATGCCAGTGGGAGGGATAGTGCCCTATAGTTGGTGTCAGTGGAAGGAATTATGCACCATCATTGGTGTAAGTGAAAGGAATAGTGCCCCATAATTGGTGTCAGTGGCAGGAGTTATGCCTCATTGTTGGTGTCAGTGGCAGGAATGATGCTTCAATGGATAAAGGCAAGCAAAGGGCCGCATCTGGCCCCACAGCCACAGTTTGGAGACCACTGCTCTAGATCTTTTCCAAGATGTACATAGGAAGAAATTGACTCCCTGTGCATTTGTGTAGAGCAGTTATGCTTTGGACACCAGTTCATTGGAGAAAGTGGGAGAAGGGCGACCAAACTAATAAGAATAATCTCAGCTATGAGGAAAGATTATCTGAACTGATTTTTTTCTCTTTTGGGAAGAAGAAATTGAAAGAGAATTGTATTACCATACAAAAAGAAGCATGGGTTCATATAGCAAGTTTGTTGCAGAGTTATTCACTTTAAGATCATTACAAAGGATAAGGGGACACTTTTTACGTTTGGAGAAAAATCAGTTTAACCTCGACGTACCTAATGGCATCTTCACAGTAAGAGCTGTGAAAATGTGGGATAGACTCCAGAAAAAACTTGTTCTGGCCAACAGAGTTGATTGTATTAAAAAAGAGCTGGATGCATTCCTAAATGCACAGAATATACCTGGATATTGACAATAACACCAGTGATTGTTGATCCAGAGAGTATCCAGTTGCCTTATGGGATCAGGAAGGAATTATTTTCCTCTGCTGGAGCAACTTGGACCATAGGGCTTTTTTTCTTTTTTTTTTCTTTTCCTTTCCTTTCTTTTCTTTTCTTTTCTCTGGAATAAATGTGTGTATAGGATTATGTATAAGAAGGTTTCCATTTTTTTATTCATTAATTTTTTCTTTTGTTTGAACTAGATGAACTTTTGTTTTTTTGAAAATATGTCTTGATTCTCTTAGTAACACATCAAAAATCCCAACATTCAAAGTGCAATAAACTATAAGAAAATTCTGAAGTTGCTAAAAAAAAAAAATACTCTAAACAGTTTTATCATATCTCTCATTTTCTTTTGTGAAGGTCCATTTGGTACTCCACAGATTTCCTATGAGATAACTGGATCCATTTTTATTACCTGCTAGTACCTTAAAGAGTAGTAGTCTAAACAAAAGCTTCTATAACAAAATTGTTTAGATCTGTAATATGTATATGATATTTAAATCACTTGACCGTGTAGTCCATATTACTGAAATTGTTTTGTGTGCCAACCCTGCTTTAAGTTTTTTGGAGAAGGGAATCATTCTGTCCTTGTTCCACACCCATCCCTGAAATGCTGAGAAGGAGGGGCTTTATTATGCATAAGAATTTATTCATTTAGCAGTATCCTTATGCATGTCATTTTGAATATGATATTAATTTGAAAGCATTTAGTGTTTAATAGTGGTAGGAAAGGGACTGCTTGCGGAAACGTGTTGTCATCCAGAAATATCGCACTGGTCCAACATGCTGATCACTTATTTTATTTTCATCTTTCTTTTAGCTTATATTTACTCAGGCCATAAGTCTACATTTTCCTGGAGTCTTAACCAAACATCAGTGACATGCTTTAGTCCAGTCTTTTCAGATTTATCCCGTATTTACAAAGAGATCTGACCGGGTGTTTTAACATTCATTAAGTCCGTCATCCTTCATCTGGGGTTTTACTGAAGAACATTTTCATAGATGACAGATTATACATTTTGATTAACCCCAGAGCCTAAGTATATAGCAAATAGCTTGTTAAATCAAGTATTGTCCAGGGAAGCCATCTGTTTGTCTAGTATTGAGAGCCTTTTCTTATCTGTTATTAGTTATTGACAAAACATTATCAGGCAGGATTTCATGCCTTTCCCCCCAGCTTTGGAATACTGAGGGAGTAAAGCAAGAGAGCGGTATTGCTTTATATTTATAGGCTGCACATACGCTGGCACTGATGATGCAGATAAAATGCTGCAGAGGAAAATTGTCTGGATATCTGTATACAAAGGATTGTGTCTACAACACTGAACATATAAATTAAGTGTCCTACAGAATATCACATCCTTTACCCCTGCTGTAAGCATCTCACATTTAGTTGTTTGCACACCCGAGATTTTTAGTGTTAGCATCTATGTTTACCTTTTGTTTTGGAATCCTTCTTCAAGTATATTAGGCTTATCTATTTGCTCTGTGTTCTATAAGCCTGTAGATATATAGCTGTATATATATATATAGGGTTCAACTAATGGTGCCCATAGAAGATGGTCACCAGTTTTTCCAGCCAACTTCACTAAGTTTAACCAAGAGTCTATGGGGTTGTTTTAAAGGCAAATAGGCTGTTCACTTTGCAAGGAATTTTTCCTAGAGCTTAGTGAATGTGCTGAAATTTCACTTTGCAAAGGATACCCAATCATGTACAAGGAAAATAAAACAAAAGCATTTTTGCTTGCACATGATTAAGTGATGGCAGTCAGCAGGCGTTCACCCCTTTTGTCTAAGCTCTAGGGAAATGACATTTCATAGTTCAACTTTTATTGCAAAATGAACAGTTTGTCTTTTATAAATCAACCCTGTGTCTGTAGTATCTTGTGACACTCTACCTGATTCACCCATTCTTGAAGCAAGTTGTCAACCAGCTGGTGTTACATTTGTGTCCCGAAGGTGAGGATGAGACTTGGATGTTTGAATGTGGTGTCACCAGGATGGGATGGTATCTGAATGTACTCTGTCCTCTGCAGGAGCATGTTCAAGTTAAACAAGTGCACATAAAACATTTTTACACACAAAAAGTTGAAAATGACAAATTCTGTGGATTCAAAAGATACCCACGTCTGCACAGCATTATATGTCTCAGACCAGGTTAAAGTGTATTTCCACACTTGTAGCCTATTTGGGATAATACTTACTATTTACAGTGAAGGAAATAAGTATTTGATCCCCTGCTGATTTTGAATGTTTGCCCACTCACAAAGAAATTATCAGTCTAAAAATCGAATGCTAGATGTATTGTAACACTGAGAGACAGAATAGCAACAAAACATTCAAAAGAAATGCATGTCTAACAAATTATGCACTGATTTGCATGTTCATGAGGGAAAAAAGTATTTGATCCCCTATCATTCAGCAGGATTTCTGGCTACCAGGTGTCTTTCATACAGGTAACAAGCTGAGATTAGAAGCAGTCTCTTAAAGGGAGTGCTGCTAAGCTCATTTTGTTACCTGTATAAAAGATACCTGTCCACAGGAGCAATCAAACAATCAGATTCCAAAATTTCCACCATGGCAAAGACCAAAGAGCTGTCCAAGGATGTCAGGGACAAGATTGTAGACCTACACAAGGCTGGACTGGGCTGCCAAACTATCGTCAAGCAGCTTGGTGATAAGGTGACAACAGTTGGTGCAATCATTCACAAATGGAAGAAACACAAAACAACTGTCAGTCTCCCTAGGAATGGTGCACCATGCAAGATCTCACCTCGTGGAGTGTCAGTGATCATGAGAACAGTGAGGAATCATCCCAGAACTACATGTGAGGATCTTGTCAGTGATCTCCAGGCAGCTGGGACCACAGTCACCAAGAAAACAATTGGTAACACACTACGCCGACAAGGACTGAAATCCTGCAGTGCCCGCAAGGTCCCTCTGCTCAAGAAAGCACATGTCCAGGCCCGTCTGAAGTTTGCCACTGAACATCTGAATGATGCAGAGGACGACTGGTTGAAAGTGCTGTGGTCAGATGAGACCAAAATTGAGCTCTTTGGCATCAACTCAACTCGCCGTGTTTGGAGGAGGAGGAGGAATGCTGTCTATGACCCCAAGAACACCATCCCAACTGTCAAACATGGTGGTAGAAACATTCTGCTTTGGGGGTGTTTTTCTGCTAAGGGGACAGGACAACTGCACCGCATCAAAGGGACAATTGACGGGGCAATGTACCGCCAAATCTTGGTTGAGAACCTTCTTCCCTCAGCCAGGGCATTGAAAATGGGTAGTGGATGGGTGTTTCAGCATGACAATGACCCAAAACACATGGCCAAGGCAACAAAGGAGTGGCTCAAGAAGAATCACATTAAGGTCCTGGAGTGGCCTAGCCAGTCTCCAGACCTTTCTCCGATTGAAAGTCTGTGGAGGGAGCTGAAAGTTTGAGTTGCCAAACGTCAGCCACCAAACCTTAATGATTTGGAGAGGATCTGCCAAGAGAAGTGGGCCAAAATCCCTCCTGAGATGTGTGCAAACCTAGTGGCCAACTACAGGAAACGTCTGACCTCTGTGATTGCCAACAAGGGATTTGCCACCAAGTACTAAGTCATGTTTTTTGAAGAGGATCAAATACTTATTTCCCTCATGAACATGCAAATCACTGCATAGTTTGTTAGACATGCATTATTTTTGAATTTTCTGTTGCTATTTTGTCTCTCAGTGTTACAATACACCTACCATTCGATTTTTAGACTGATCATTTCTTTGCGAGTGGGCAAACATTCAAAATCAGTAGGGGATCAAATACTTATTTCCTTCACTGTATTTGTTACATGTCCCCATTCACATAGCATAACTCATTTTAAAAAACATGTAAAAACCACAACCTACTTTTTAGATCCTCTTCTATGGAGAGAAATTCCTACTAGATTTGAACACTGGTGGTCTTAAGAAAGTATTACAAATGTAGAAGCTGGACTTCTCCATTGTATGGTAATGAAAGGGAGCTCATCCTGTCCTTTCTATTGGGACACACTCCAACTGAACCTTTTGAGAAATGTTTTCAGTCAGCATTGACACCTTATGCTAAGAAACATCTAAAAGTTATGAAATATTAAAATTTGACTGCAAAAAGTGGAGATACTTTATAAAGTAAAAGGTGCCTAAAGTGACCTAGCACGTAAAAGCCAACAGTCTTGTTTTATCCTCCAGAAGCTGCTGAGGTGCTGATTATGATGCGTAGCTCAGCATCTGCTCTCAGGATGAAGCTCTATTTCATCTGCCCCTTCCTCAAGTGCACCCCCCTTTATTGATTTGAATGGCTGAAGACATTGCAGTTAGACATCAGGGGTGGGGTTAAATTTTGAGATTTGAGGTTCGAAACAGGCGTTGCATATTGAGCCCTTCGTGTTGCTCTAAATGATAAAATGAGATACTAAAGCATCTCTTGTGTCCTTTTAGCTGTCAGGTTTAACATAAAACAACTTTATTACTAACTGAATCTCCGGCTGCTTCTGTATCTGATAACTGAATAAAATATATGACATGTGGTAAAGGGGGAGGCTCTGAATTCATGTCTGCCATACCAGCCTGAAGTGCTCTCCTCTCCAGCCACCCTATTTCTCCTTTGTTTTTTTCTTCCCTTTCTTCCATTGCTGTGTAATTGAGGAATGGATAGGCCTGTTGTCACCAACAGATTTCTTATCTTTGCCAGTGCATCCTAGGTTTGCACTTGTACTATATTTTCAATCATGCATCCTATGTTTGTACCTGTACTATAATTTCAATCAACCATATGTACTGTCACATGATCATTGTGTCAACCTTAAACAAAAAATTAAAAAGAAGAGTTTCTGATTGAGGTGGTTGTGGGCAACACAGACAGTTCTTCCTTCATGCATTTTTTATGAATGAGACCCAGTGTAAGTGGTTATAACTTTAAGCGTTGGAGCTTTGTGACTTCATCTCATTAGCGATTCAGAACTGAACAGTGTGACTACATTGCAGTTTATTTATTTATTGTACACATACACTTTTGGAGCAGTCTATCTGCTGCAAAGTCCTAGGACAGTATAAAAAGACAGACAATGCATTTTAAAACTTTTTAAGATTTTACTGATGTAAAGTATTAGCAAAGGGATGAGAATTACCCTGACTTGAAGCTACATACTAGTTTTGGGGCAGCGTCTTCACTGATGTGCAGCTTGATAGATGAAGTGTCACTGGAGCACAGCTAGTATGTGGTCCATGAATAGCTGCTTCCATCAGAGGCTAACATCCTAAAGTTGCCATGATAAACCACATGAAAGCTCATACGACTAAAGTAGACCTTAAACACATCCTTCAAAATCTGCACCATTAAAGAACCAGTAAAGTGTCTACCTCCCCTCCTCACAGTAATATGTTATTTTTACTTACTAGTAAAGTATGGGTGCACTCTAAAATGTGAAAACCTTGTTACTTACATTGTTATATATTATTTCAGGTCTGTACACAGAGGAAGAGGAGACACTGATGCAGGAATGGTTCATGCTTGTGAACAAGAAAAATGCTCTGATTCGGAGAATGAACCAGCTTTCCCTCCTGTAAGTATATCATTCATATCTCTTTCATGAAACAATGCAGCTTATCCCATATGCAAAGCAGTTTCTGCACCCCAGCATAACTGATGTCTACCTGTGAGGCTTTCTGCCCTCCAGTGATGTTGGCGCCAGACAGACGTTGTTTGGCCCTTTGAATTTATACTTTGAGTGACACAAGCAAGCGTAAGTAGGTTGAGGATTCTGCGGCTGCACCCGTCACTCTACCTGTGTAACTCTGGGAAACCAAAACTCACTCTGACAACGTCAGTTCCACCTTTCATTGTTACTAGTTATTTCCTGTTAGGTTAGACACTCAGGAGCTGGATTATCACAAGCTACTAAAAACCATTGGTGACTTAGTAACTTTCCTGCTAGCTAAGTCAGGACATGTTTGGGAAACGTGAGGTTGACCCTCGAAGGGGGGATTAACAGCAGGAGAAAGCAAAATCTGGAGAAATGATTGAAGATTATTTACTTTGCATTGTAAATAAATGTGTGTGTATATATATATATATATATATATATATATATATATATATATATATATGTGCAGAGAGCTCAACAGATAGATCAATACCCTAAGCTGTAAAGTAGAATGATAGCAGAGAGGTCACAGAGGACTTTCATGGTCAAATAGTCGCATTACATCATAGTCCTATACGTTTTTAAATGTCATGAGCTCTATGTTGATTTATAATATAATTACAGATCATGATTCACAGATTGAACAAACATTAATGCAGGGGTTATTCGATACTCTCAGTGTACCCTCTTTTTTTAATTGGCATTCGCTGCAGCGGGAGGCTGCATGTACACTGGAACATTTATTCTACTGGTAGCAGAAAAACGCTAAATGCAGTATCGTGTATACCCGTGTTTAGCGCTTGGACGTTTATTCATTTCATTGGCCAGAGTACTTGCGATTGAAATGAATAAATGCTCAAGTGCTAAAGGCGGTTAGCGCTTAGGCATGTTTACATGCGTTTTTGCTGCATTTAGCGGTTTTGGCCAAAATGTTCCTCTCCAGAACATGATTTTTATGCATTCAGGAGAGAAACATTAACCTGCCCCTAAAGTCTGCTGCTGCTAAACTCTGATTAAAGCCTATGTGTACATGGACACATAGGATTATTTTGACTTGAGTTCAGGGGCTTTGACAAAAAAAACCGGCAAAAGCTCCTGAACTCACATTTCGGAGCAGCAGTGTTTATGAGGCCTAAAGGGCTTGTGATTCACGACCTGCCAGCTGTCCAGGGCGTTGGCTTGCATGCATGTACATGCAAGCATGTGTGCAATCTGTGGCCTTTCTGGGATCTTTACTTCATTCACCTCTAGACATGTCACTTAGCAAATGTCAATGAACTAAAAGCTGCACATCTCTTCAAGACACAAAGTTCATTCTGCCTTCTTTTTTAATGCAAAAGTAAGCATTCTTTCTCTCAGCATCATAAATGGTTTGCCCCTGATTATAACATGCATCATGGAAAGACATTAACATGAATCATGTGACATCCATCTCCTAATATGTTATTTTTTCTACAGGTGTAACATCTGCATTCTCAATACATGGATATATGTTACAGCCACTATACTGTGTGTCTATGGCCATATTTTTTTTATATGCTCCTAAATTATTACACTGACACAGTAGGGTTGATTTACCAAAGGAGTACAGCATGTTCACATGTTCACAAAGAGAATGAGGTGAGCTGCTCTCACATTGACTACCCGGTTATGAGAAATGAAAATTAAAAAAAATAAAACGTTTATTTAATGCACATTATGATGATTAAAGACATCGTAGCTCCACCTTATTCACTAAACTAAGTAAAAATTCACTTTGCAAAGTGTAAATTCAGTTAGCTTAGTGAACGAGGTGACACTGTGCTGACTTTAATCATGCAATTGTATGAAAGGAAAAATCAATTTTTTATCATTTTCCTTACACGTTACTGGGCACTCTTTGCAAAGTGAGTTTTCACTTCCTTCAACCTCATTCACTAAACTAAATGAAAAGTGAGCATGCTCTGCTTTACTAATTCAACCTCACTGGCTCATTAGGAATGTTTATGTAATATTGACTGCTAATATGGTGGTTGGTAAGTAATGATTCTATAATGACGCTATATTTACTGCAGCCAAATGCAGAGGCTCCTCTTGGTTTGTGTATCATTTGTGTGAAGTGGCTTAATGCATTAGAGAAAAGTCAGTTATGAGTTCGCTAAATCAATGTTCACTAAAGGTCCCTTTAAGTGTTTAATGATTTAGTAATTAACATATTGATGAACTTAGTGTTTTTTCTTCTCACTCAACTTGCCTATAGGGAAAAAGAACATGACCTAGAGAGACGATTTGAACTGCTGAATAGAGAGTTGCGAGCCATGCTGGCAATAGAAGGTAAGGTGCAATAAGAGGGGGGGAAATTAACGTTTTCAGTGCCATATTAAATGAGGCTTCAAATACATTCATACAGATGCACTGTTTTCCTCAGCAAATGTTCAGTTCATATTGCACAGGTCAGCATGCCATCTACGCATAACCATAATCATTGAGGATTTGTTCCTTTCTAATGATTAATAGTCTTGAGGATCATTTGCGATGTAAAGACCGCAATGATACGTGGTGTTTGTATTCATGTCCAGTAGAGTTCTGGAGGCGCCCTGCCATCTGCTAGTATTCTGCCGCTGAGCCCCAAACATCCTCTGAATGCTGAAAGATGTCAGCTGCTCCATATTGACCTCTCAGTCTGTCAGTGGGTAATTTCTTCTTTCACCTGATAAGGTTCCTGATCCATATTCAATCAATTGTAATTAGTTTGGGGGACTTTCATGGATGCTGAAAGATTGTATGAAATAAATGGCACAATATATGTCAGGATAGGAGATGAAGAGTCAATGCACTTTCATAGACAAATGCTGCAGGCTGTCATTATGCCACATTCCACTTTACCATTTTTTGGCCCAGGTATGGCCCTCGGCAAGTCTAAAATGTGACTTTATTTAAAGCAAACGTGTGCCTTATCTATGCAGTACAAAAAAAAAGCTTCGCTTTATTTGCCCCTCTCCCCAGAATCACATAATCACCTGTCCTTCATTCTGTCCCAGTTCTGTTCAGCTGCCAGGAGAATGCCCAGTGCCTCGGGGTATAGCGGGGTCATGTGACTCACTATATGTGACAGCACCAGGCCAAATAACAGTGCTGTCACATGGGGTGAGCTATGAATTGAGCAGCTTGCACAGTCTGGATTCACCTGCTTCTAACTGCTGAAAAAACGAAGGAAAGGTGAGTATGTTATTCATGGAAGAAGGGATTAAAACAACCCCTTTACTTAGCTCTGCCTGAGAAGAACACTAGTTTAATCAGTAAACAAATAAACGAAAAGGGCAGGGGGTAAACAAGGTGCTTGTAATTATACAAATTTTAGTGCCACAGCTATAAAGGGTACAAACTTTGAAGTAGTCATCCTCACCTCACTACTTTGAGCTGGAACAAGCCAGCAGCCACTGAAGTCAGAAATCCCTACGTTCCAGGTGAGCTACTTATTAATTAGTGGAGGATCAGGATACCTGCCCCAAAACTTGAGCATTTAATAAAAAGTTGACAATAGCGCTCTCATATTTCTGTCTTGACAGATTCCCTTAAAGACATTTGAGCCTATTGCCATGGTAGCACCATTAGAATGTTCATAGGTCAAAGTGTCATACGGTGTTTTACAACTTCCCTGCAAAGGTGCCCATAGGTATTAGCAGTCACTTTGAGCTTTTTAATGCCTTTTGGGGTAGTCTTTTCCATTCATTAGGAGAAACAGTTGGACAGGTTAGAAACCCATGTCCCCTTCCCATCTTCATTGCCTAAACGGGAACATTCATACAGTGTGTCACATTATTTCTGCATGCAATATGGTGTAAAATGCAGGGGCTCACTATGTGTCCAACAGCTGTCTCCTGGCATCTTTAACCAGGAATGGGGACTTTTAAGGCACTGTGCTAAAGACAAAAAAAGAACGATAAACTAAAAAAAAGTCATTTATTAACATCTATTAAACAATAGGCCAACAATTTGGCTATTAAATACGCACTATAATATACAATACATACTGAAAATCAATACATGGTGTATTTGGATGGAACAGTATACCGCTGTAAACAACGACGCGTTTTGCAGTCCACATCTGCTTCTTCAAAGGCTTTTCAGGAATCATTTACAAAAACATATATCTAATTTCACAGTAGCAAATATATCATTTATATATAACAATAATATATCAATTGATACACATTATAAGAATATTATTGTTAAAAGTCTTACCACAATATTCAATTAGATCATAAAGTTATTAGTTCAAAAACATTCATAAGTGCCGATGTGGACTGCAAAACGTGTCAGCGTTTACAGCGGATACTGTTCCGTCCAAATACACTATGTGACCTATTGGTTTTCAGTAAATGTATTGTGCATATTTAGGTGTCCGTTTATGAACCAGTGGTAAATGATCGCTGCTCAGTTCTCCGGACTTCTCAGAGAACACAGTTCTCCGGACTTCTCAGAGAACACAGTTCTCCGGACTTCTCAGAGAACACAGTTCTCCGGACTTCTCAGAGAACACAGTTCTCCTGCAAATGCCTTTTATGAAGCGGTGTAGATCAGTTCTCCAAACGAAGGGAGAACGATCTACAAATGCTGGAAAACAGCTGCTTTTACTATAATCTCGCGAGATTACATTAAGAGATCAGTTTACTAAGCAGAGGTAAATTATCTCTCCTTAGTTTTTGGTTCCTCCGATTCTCCAGTTCTGGGCTGGAGACTCTGGAGAGAGAACACAGATCGCCAGTGAAGGGCTGAACATGTTCTCCGCTGATCTCCTGAGTGTCATAAACTTTGAATGACCAGAGAGTAGCTGCGATCCTCTGAATCGCAGCTATTGTCTGTGTCATAAACGGACACCTTAATAGCCAAATTGTTGGCCTATTGTTTTAATGGATGTTAATAAATGAAAACATTTTTTCTTTAGCACAGTGCCTTAAAAGTCCCCATTCCTGGAGATATCTCCATTTTTCCAACCACATTATTTTAGTTTTTGATGTTTACTTCCCCCCTTAAAGATTTCAGTTTGTTTTTGAATTGTACAGTTTATGGGTCACATTAAAGGTGGAAAAAGTTCTCAAATTATTTGTCTCTTTTTTTTTTTTACATCACAGAAACCTGACATTTTAACGGGTGTGTAGACTTTTTATATCCACTGTATATTAATTTGTGTGTGTAAAAATTATAGCGTGTACAAACTTTGGTATATATTTGAAAATTGATCAGTTCTGATGTACTGATGGCTGGTCTAATTTCTTGAGGCCCTTAACATGCCAGGACAGTACAAATACCCCCCAGATGACCCCTTTTTAGAAAGTAGACTGTCTGAGGTATTTATTAAGAGGCATTGCGAGTTTTTTATAGTTGCAATTTTTTGTCACAATTTTTCGGCATCATTTTTCGAATAATGAACTCTAATAAAAAATTTCTTTCACTTTTTTTTTTTTTTTAATATATACTGTCACAAGTGCAGTACAGCATTATCATATGATTGGTGTGATGGTGATCAGGAACTCTAGCTAGTAACAAATTAAAAAAAAAAAATTTAATAATTTTATATTCAAATTTTTTCTACCATATTTTCTTTTTGAACATTTTTTTTTTTTACATATTTTCATCAGAGTAGTTCAGTGTTACCATAATGACACTGTACTACTCGAGGGTGATCAGGGATTATTTTATTTTTCATTTTTTACACTTTGATTGCTGTTACACTCTAATTACATGGTACAGGGTGCTGTGATTGGCCCCGGGTACCATGCAATAGCTGTGGGCCAATCACCATTCACTGTAGGAAAAAAAACTGTAGCTGCTGACTTTTAAAAAAAACAGCGACTTACCTGTCCCTCAGTCCCGTGGTGTGTCCCCCGCAGCTCGTTTTACTGGCTGTCCTGTATTCCAGGAGGCCGGCATCTTCACTGTGGGCACCCGGCTGTGATAGCTTGCGGCTTCACAGCCGGGTACCCACTTTGCATGCGCGAGTAGCGCTGCTACCTGTCAAATTCCCCCCCACTCCTCAAAGGTGCCAATCCTTAATGGGGAGCAGAGGAGCAGTCCTTAACTTCCCCCTTTGGGTGGAGCTCCGCTTTAATTCCATAGTAGATTGCGGTCTTGAAGCAAATGAGGTGCCTACACTGATTGTATATATCATAGGCTAGATGATGCTAATAAACAACTTAATGTTCTTTCCATGTTGTGTCTTTCCAGTTAGGTAAATATTAGTTAAATACAACCCACTTACAAATGTATTTATGACCATTACAGATACCCTACACAATTTGGCACTCCATGCAACCCTGCCATGGCTACTTTAAAGCATACTGCACTTTGTTATTCTGTGTGATGTTTGTCACTGTGTAATTATACCAACATTTTCTTTATTAAAGCTGGGTACACACTATCAGTTTGTTTTTTTCCACTCAACCCAGCAGCTAAACGAAAAAAAAAAATGAAAGAGCTCTGGAGGGGCTTGCTGTACTAACCATTCAGTGTTAGTACAGCAATCTCCCCACAGAGCTATTGTGTTCTGACAGGGGGACTGCCGTTGGCTGCCAGCGCTCATCAGATGCTGGTTTTCCAGCATGCCCGTTCGACAGAAGCCAGACAGTTGGGTTTACACACAGGGCCGAATGTCAGGCTGAATGTGTAAATGGCTTAAATCATCATGGCCATCTACCTTTGTTCTGTGATGTCTTAAAAGAGATTGCCGTGGTTAAACCTGTGGAATCGCCATACCCTTTTATTGCTATGTCTTATGCATGTATATTACTAAGAGCATTTGCAGGTGTTTGCAGTGCAGTAACACACAGCAACTAATCAGATTTAGATGGTGATGATGACTAATATCTACAATCAGTAGCAGTATTTGGTACATACAGTACATGTTACCCTTAGTACTTTCTTATTGAAATAATACAGTAGACCTATAACAGTGATTATCTGACAATATTGTTATTTTACAAAGCCACTTATGTTACATTTCATCTTATATTAATTTTTGCATCCAAAGGTTCAATTCACAAAACATTGCATTTGTGTTGAATTGTTATTTTACTTCTGAAATGGACATTAAGCTGATGAAATCCTTGATTTCTGATGAATATGTATCTGTATCTTTTGAATTATTGTATCTTTACCTGAATTGAGTCCCTCAAAATGCGTTAATTTTTATTAACTGACTTTTATGTACAGCTGCAAAAATCAATATTATAATCTAATAATCTTACACAATATTACTATTTGTATAAATACAATATGCGTATTTTTGTATATGTACTGGCTAGGCATATATGAGTTATACAGAATATTTGTGTAAATTTTCTAGGTTAGTCTGCATTATAAAACCCTTGAACCGTTCACCACTGACAGTTTATCACAATGCTGTGTTTATGTGGTCTTATGCTTCTTGTTCTTAAATACATTATATTCAACAGTCTTTTGCTGCTCTGTGTTGGCCTCTTAACCCGTTGACTGCCCATGTTAATTTCTTCCCTCACCTGATAAGATACCTGGATCTATATTAAATCAATTGTAATTAGTCTAGAGATTTCTGTGCAAGCTGGAGCCTGTGAAAGAAATGTAACTTAATTCATACAGCCTTTGATATCCATCAGTCCATCCACATTTAAACTCAACATGAAGAAATGGAATGGGTTAGTAATTTCATGGCGACAAAAGAATGGAAGATTTTGGATTAAATGGACACAAAAGCGGTGTTCAGCAGGAGGCTGGAGTGCAGTGCCTTGTTTTTAAAGGGAATCTGGCACATGGGAAGGGAGATCATAGTGCTCTAGAGCAGATCAAAACAATGTAGGAATCACTTTTAGGGATTGCACACACAACACTTGGTTCTAAAGCACCATTCCATCTTTCCATGTCTTATTTGGATGGATAACCATGCTGCTTCTCTTTATTCTATTATTGAAATGAACTCTAATTTAGAGTTAGGTTCCTGCCTGTGCGGCTCTATCATTTACTATGTATCATTTAGAACATAGGCTAACTCTACAAACTGCACAGCACTGCTTTTTAACTTCTGTAACTGCTAGCAGCCAATTATAGATCAACTTTCAGCAATTTTGTATAGTCCTCTTAAAGTAAACATTTTCTGAGAGAAACTTGGAAACTACTGTTGTCAACATCTTATTCTGCTAATATTAGTTGCCTGTCTCTCAAGCAATTAGCCAGCATATATGCCAGGCAACTAGCAAACTCAGAAGGATGTCATGTATGGCATCCCCCAAATTTCTGGAAAGGTTTAATTTAATCAAAGTTGTGGGATATTGCACATTGATCTTTACACTCTTTAAAATTATTGTACCTCATTACATGGCATTTTTTTTCTCAAAATATTATTTATATACTCTGAGGGAAAACTCCGGGATCCATTGTCATTTAAGCTACACATGTCATCAGCTGTCACATGTACTTAGAACTAGTAGATCACATTGCATTATGGAGACTGCAGACACACATCATTTGTCTCAAAGAAAACTATCATTAAAATAAACCATTGATTTCTTTTTTTATTGTTTAAGGAAATGGACCCCCTTAATTTCAACCCCCTAATTATTTACCTCCTGCTGGTGTTCACTGTTGTCCCTTTCTGATACCTCCTGCTGGAAAAAAAATGAGCTGTGTCTGTTTTGCACTTAAACACTCACTCGTGCAAGACTTGAAAGCTTGCAGGATTCAGATGTGCAAAACCGAATGTGACTAACCCCAAAAATTGGGAGGAAAAAACAATGTAGGAAGAAGTAGACCTGCCACATGACCTGTGTAAGGTTCAATGACAAGCACTTTCTTCATATCCATGAGTATTCACTGCAGAGAACACATTGCAAGACTTCTGAGGCTCCACACAATGCTAGTAAATAGCAGGTGCGGTGTGGAGTGTTTTCAAGAATGTCTTGCAGAAGTTGGGGAGACAATAGGGCTATTCAGTTTACATCCAATCAGACAGGCCCTTCTACTATGTAGTTGTTGTTTGATTTAGAGGCAAATATGTTTTTATTGTTGTTGAATATTAAAAGTAGACAATAAAAGAGGCTGCATTATGGAGTCAAAAAGAGTCACTAGACTAAATAAGGTACTTGAACGTAACAGTGAGCAGGTGAAAGATACACACTAGACCGGGCATAAAGCAGCACATATAATCATACAAGTAATGATTGTCAACTTTAAAGGCCTATACCCATAAAATAATACAAATGGTCAGGGAAAACTTTGGGGGGCAGAGGTGAGGGAAACCACCACATGTCCAGTAAAATACCCAACTGTTGTTAGGTTTAAAAGAGACTGTACAGTTATATTGTAATGTAATTTATGACGGTGCTGTACCCCACCACAAATCAGATTTAAACTACTGATCTTTAGTGGTTTGAAAATTGTTGTCGACTCTGGAGCAACATGCAATATTGTGCGTCTGATATAAATACGATATAAAAATATAACCAAAGTGGGAGCTGTTGGATCACAGCAGCTAGATTCCATCTTTTGTTTTACCTGAACAATTTAAATAGTATCTAAGGCCATCCAATCCCTATTTGCTTTACTTATTTCTCCCTAGCAGGCCTTCGGTTGGTTTGACCATCTGCTCCAATGTGAACACAACCACTTCCATTGTAGATGCCACATTTCATTACTAATTAGTTGGTGTCATAGAAAAGTAGGATTGCTCAGGTTGATCTTTTTGTTTATGAACGTAGAACAAAACTCCGATTCAAAGTTCCTGAGAGAACTCATGTTTATGAAAATGACAGAAGGTGATTGACGTGTATAACCTGTTCATTGATTGTCTGTACGGTAGTGCTCCATATAGTCATGTGCTGGCAGAGAGTGCCAAGTTACTTTATAACAGTACACAAGCTCAATTTCCGGAAAGGAAGAGAAGAAAGGAAACCTTTCTCATTCTCATTAAGCACATCAAGCATGTCTAGTGTTTGCTTCTTTGCAGCTGTTTCATTAAAGCTTGTCAATTTCACACCACTCTAAAATATAAAGGTCCTACCAATTTGTGTGCATATTTATTCTAGAAAGTGGTTTACTGGAGGTTCTGCCACAGTAGTGTTCTCTGTGACCTCCAGGACCTCTGACAAAGATCCACTGGAATGACTGAAAGGCACTACTCTTCTTCGGTTACATTGTTTATATTGAATTTAGATGTAGCATTTGAACCTTTCCAGTCCTAGGCCAGTGTTGTCCCCAAAAGCCTTGCAACCTGGTAGAATTATAAAGTGTATCTATAAACAGCAATTTGTGTTTTTTTTTGTTTGTTTTGTTATGTTATGAATGGAGTTTTGAATGGTTACAACTTCTGTCAATTTTTTCTTCTGTCTGTGTCCCATTTGTGGGGATTTCCTTTAACTTTTGAACAGGCAGATCTAAAAGAGACAATAATGTAGTCCTGTGTTTATTAATATCTCATTACATTTATTTTTTAAAATGCTAGAGTGAGTACCTGCATTTGACTTGGTATGAGCCTCTTGCAGTCCCCTGTACAGCAGTGCTCAGACCGGGAGAGAGAGAAGCAGCACAAGGAGACAGTCAGTTTTGCTTCAGTGCTCATGTGCTAACAAGGGACTTGCTGATAAAAGCAGAGGACAGAGTGATGGACAGATGAGCTAATTATTCTGTTGCCTATACCCAAAAAAACCCCAGTGGGACTTTAATGCAGCAATAGAATCATACATATATTGAAGGAGACATTTTGTTAAAATAGATTTTTGCCAGCTTTATTACATACATATTTCCATTATAGTATTAAATACATGGTTTCTAAAAAGAATATTGCTCTGACAGTGTTCTTACAAGAGAACTCTTAATACAAGAATATGAAACCACACAGAAAAGAGAGAAAATACTCTGATGCATTTCGATCATTCCACATTTTAGATCTTCCTCGGGGTGTGAGAGAAAAAGGGTTTCTAGTGAATATATAAGCAATAATAAATGAGTATACTGAAAAAAAAAATAAACAAATAATCAAAAAGATTTTATCACATAACCAAAAATGTATACTTACAAAAACATATGTCAGAGCAAAAAAGGGGATGACTTCCAAGATGGGAGGATGGACACCATGTTGCGGCAGGGTGCATCATCCAAGAGGGCAAGAGTGGTCAGATGTAAGTCACCAGAAAACAAGGACTAACAAAGGGGTACCAAAACATCCCCCCAATGGGACTAAAGATGGTATGAAAAACAGAATATATTAAATTCCAAATCATCAGACCAAGGGGATATACCTAATAAAAGAATATGCATTCAAGAATGGTCCATAAAGGATATATCAAGAGATGAAACTGTTCGTGTATTGAGCAGGCCAATGCATGGAACAAATAGAATTTCACTCGGTAATAGATGTAACAACTCAAGGATATAGAGTGGTAAATTTGAGATTTTAAGTTCTCCAAGAAATGGAAGTATGTCAAATCCCATGGAGCAAAGACCAAAGTGGCATGTAAAACTGTGAAAGATCCAAATATTATGCAGACAGTTAGCGGTAGTAGCCAATAGTAGTATAAAAAATAACTATACATTAACAATACCATATGAAGGTAAAAATAGAAAAATATATCCCAATCACAAGTTGATGGGGTGTAAATAAATAATTTATTGTACTGCAACAAGAATTACTATCAACTCTGGTCAAAGAGAAAAAGAAAAGCCACCTGATTATGAGATACAGGATAATATACTCTGCAAGAAACAAACAACAAAAATTGTTGCTCACAAAGTCTGCAAGGAGGCACAAAAGAAGGTGCTGTAGGGAGCAAATCCACCAAATCCCTAATAGGCAAAAGAGATGGTGAACCACCATTAGTATAAATTACATCCAAGTAACTGGCTATAGATAATGCAAGTGAGTATACGCATTCATGTAGGGACGAGCAGCCAGATACTCAACCTTTTTTGGTTATGATTAAGCTGTTGCTTTTTTTTTTTCAGTAGTGTTGCTTTTTCTTTAACTGTTCTGTCACAGGCTGGGAGAGAGACTCAACCTGTAAGTGTTTCTTAAAGCCCAAAAGATATTCGCAACCCCCTGTAACCTCTCTTTTGTACAAAAAACCCTATCGAAATGCCCACAGTCATGTGATATGTCGCTTTTCCTTTGTTCCTGGGGTCCTTCTTTAGGTGTCCACATCACTGCTTGAATGATATGGACATCCCCTGTTGCTGGAAATTACACTTCCAGTGCCTGCCTCCTCTTTCATATGCTCCAGAGGCAAGAGAACTCATGGGAGCAGTGAGGAGACCACTTCCCAAGAAGGGAAAGAGCACGGAATGATGGTCCACAGGTCATGATATTAGCTTGGTTCATAGAGAAAACCATGTCTTTGATCTAGTACACTGCAGAATGGCTTAGGAAGAAGTGTTTTGACAAGACTGAAGAGTAAAGTAATTGATGCACAATGGACTTATTAAATTTCATTTATACCTGGAGTTGAGCCTTAAAGTGATATTAAAGGCTGATTTTTTTTTTTTTTTTTTAAATAACACACGTTATACTTCCCTGCTCTGTGCAGTGGTTTTGCACAGAGCAGCCCCAGTTCTCTTCTTCTCGGGTTCCCCCCACTGCTTCTGGCCTCCTTTCAAGTATCCTCTTAGCAAGCATCTTGCTATTGGTCACCCGAGCAGGCTTGCTCCCAATCTGTCATTCTGCCTGTATATTCAGACACAGAGCTTGGCTCGGCCCCGCCCCCACTCTCTCATTGGCTTAATGGCTGTAATTGACAGTAGGCCGTCTCAGCCAATGAGGAGGAAGAAACCCTGGAGAACTGCTGCTCTCGTGCACATCACTGGTTTTAGAGGGGGTCAGGTAAGTATTGGGGAGGCTGGGGGGGAGTTGTTCACAGCAAGTTTTTTACCTTCATGAATAGAATGCATGAAGGTAAAATAAATTGAGCCTTTACAACCACTTTAACTGCAGAAAATAAATATTAGGTCTTCTGCTCTACAAGACAGGGCTGTGCTGTGGGACGGAGCTGGGTGAATCTCAGGACTGAAGTACAAATCCTTTGGTTCCCATAAATGTATTTGATCTGTTTATTTAGCTGTATGCTTTGTGTTCAGCTTTAACTTCCCGCCCCAAAGACACACCAGAAAATCCCTCCAATAGCTGTCACCTTAACAGGTGCCCCGATTGGAAGATTTATCTCCATTCCTGATTTGGTGACAACCCTAAATCTTGCAATTTGCATTTGTTTGTCCTTGTGTCACCAGTTCAGATAGGGAGGGTTAATCTCCCCAGTGGAGACACAGACAACAATAAAAAACCTGTAGAGGTATAGTTGTAGTTGGGCCCAACAAAGGTTCATCGGGTAGTAGCAAGAAACCACATTAGTGTACCAGCATATAGACCTTGCATTAAATGAGAAGAAATGTAAAGTCCAACTGTGGGCAAATACAAAATTATTCCTTGTAGTGGGGCTCGTTTATGTCTAGGGGAACAGAAAAAGGAAACCTACTTACCCAATCTTCCACTCCAAACCACAGCTAGAACGGTTCCCGCATCATCTGCACCTCCATACTCCAGCAGTCTAGTGTCCTGACCTCATCAAGACCCAGCTCTTGATGTGAGGACACCAAGGAACAGTCCACTGCCAGAGCGTCGGAAACTTCTGTCTGCTGGGGGAACAGAGGAGTAGGTAAGTAAAACTGTTTCTCCTCTCCCCTGGACAAAATGAGCTATTAACCCTCGCAATGCAGGCATTGCCCCACTGCAGGGGATCTTTTTTTTTTGTCCTGGAGTTGAGCTTTAAGTAAACATTAATACAGTGAATGCTCAACTCCACACTGGAAGGGCGAACCTCAATAGCAAAGACAGGCAGATCAATCTTGATCACAATCGTGTTTATTGTTAGCAGCAGTGTATAGTCTCTATGACAGGTTTTAAATTCCTTGCCTAACAGATTTGTCACTGAGTTCCCCCTCTCTGGTGTGTAGTTAACCTATCAGTGGTTCTAGGCAAAAAAAAAAAAAAAAGCTTTGCACTAATGTGTGAAGGAAAGCAGCACTCAAGCATCCAAATAATAGATAAATTCTATATTGAAAAAAGGTGTGCTATCCCTTTAAGTTTCACACCATCAAATATAAACCTCGTGAGATAAAATTAGTGCAAACAGTCATGAAACACATGTCCAATAGAATATTAAAGAATATATCTAAATAAGGTGCAAGTAATATTCTAATAATAAAAAAAAAATCATCAGGGCTTCTAACTATACCCAGCTCTATCCAAAACTACAAAAACATTTTTGGGCTAGGGATACACTTTAAGACTAGATAATTGTAGGCAACTAGGCAGCTTCTTGTCATATATACTTCCTAACTGCTCTGTCTTGTCAGTTTACTAATAAAATTAAGTGCATGCAGTGAGTTAGCAGAAGCTGATACAATGTTTGATTCAAAATGGAGAGATATATTTCATTGTATTCTGTATACAATTGACATGTGCAGGTCTTTAAAATGGCCATATACTGGACTATTTTTTATGATTCCTCAAAATCTGTATTCACTGAAAATACAATTTTGTTTCAATACTTTGTAGTACCCCAGGTTTCCTGGCTTTTTCTTACTCTAGTAAACACATCAAATCCTCAGACCATCCGAGACCAGCTTACAGCAGTGACATCTTGTAATGAGGGCTACAGCGTTTGTCTCCTATGGCTGTATCGCTCACTAGTAAGTTCATTACAGCCTTCACTGTGGTTGGACCTTGACATATTACTCCCTTAGTTCAATAATGTGTATCTCCAAGACTTTGTTCATTTTTGAAGTGAGATTTTTTTTTTTTCTAAAAGGATTTTTTTTATGCATAGGTTAATTTTTTTCACTTTTGGTTTATATGATAAGCTTTTTATTTTTAAAAATCAATATGTAATCCTGTGGAGGAGCTTATCCCCTAAAACCCCATTTGTAAATCTATTTTGGCTTTGTTACACAGCACAGTCCCAGTATTCTGTGGATTGATTAGGTTCACCAGCAGAATCGCCTGCTCTGATGATGATGCAAACTCTTTCAGGATTGCTAGTTGACTGGAACTAAAGATAAGAGTTGACTGCAATCCCCTGATGTGCGCTTTGCAAAACTAGTGTTAATTTTCATCAAACCGCGGGTCTGATTGTAGGCCTGCGCTGAAGGCTTGGAGCAAGACATTCTGGATAATATCTGGAGAAATAGTACAATTTTTTAATTTTTTTAAATTAGGAGCGGTGATGATATATATCCTGGCAACTCATTTATAGTCCTAGTACGTCCTTTAAAGGTCAGCTTTACTTGAAACCAATATGGCTCTTTTGAGTAGAAGGTGATCAGCTGGGTTACCTGCTTGCCTTTTGGAACACTTGGATACTCCATTGCTGAAATTTCTCTACAGTAGTTTGCTACCCCTAGCACAAGGCCTTAGTGGGGGTGTAACCATCTTGCAGATCTCTGCAGTAATTTGTGGGTAGGAGGGAGCAGAGGGTCTTTAAGCGGATCACTTTCTTATCAATATTGCAGGTGAGAACGTTCATCAGTTTGAATGATATACAATTTATTTTCCTTAACATTTATGTAACTCTAACAATGAACTTCTTTTTTACTCCCTTTTATACTGATAATATAATAATTGTAATATCACAATTAATTATTTAATTAGAATTATGATAATATAATATTGATTTATTTGATCGATCAATGAAAAAAAATCCAGTAGGCTTGTAAATTTCTGCACACTCTCACTTGCATTTTTATCAGTCTTGTTCATTTTACCACAGTGGACTACACAACACCTCCCCATATGGTATGGAGATGATGAGCAGTGCCTAGCTAGTTAGTTCAAATCTGGAATAAACATCCTAGGGTTGAAAACACTTCTCTTCCATAGAATACATTAAGGTTTATTTACTAAAGCTGGAGAGTGCAAAATCTGGTGCAGCTCTGCATAGAAACCAGTCAGCTTCCAGGTCCTATTTCCAAAGGTTCATTGAACAAGCTGAAGTTAGAAGCTGACTGGCTACCATACACAGCTGCACCATCTTCTGAGTGCCCCAGTTTTAGTAAATATACCCCACTGAGTGAACGTTTTCACCCTAAGACAGCAAGTGTGTTACTGGCAGGATCATCAAGTGAAAATAAAGAAAATGAATGCAGCCACTACATGTAAGGACTGGTCAGCAGCAATGCATTACATTTGTGTAATCAGATTTAGATATAGTTTAAACTCAAACAAATTATTTTAATTTTTTTTTATTTTCATTTCAGCATGGGTTATTTTATACTGGGGGGCATGTTTCATTATCAGTATTTGCATTGTATTCAATGGTACATGAGAGGGCTGGGCTTTTCTCCTCTTGCAAAGCAAAGAGCTTCCATTCTTTGTAACCAGTATTTCCAATATCAACTGTTATATGTTTTTGGGCTAAATATATGTAACCTAAAAGTACATAAATGCAACCTAAAGAAGAGGGAGGTGATTGCACTGGGCATTAGCCTTTATCACTAGCTCTCTCAGTTGGGTAAATCCATCCCATTCCACACCGCAAGGCTGCTTGGGAGTCCTGCAGACAGTCCTGCAAAATCATTGTGTGATCAAACTATCAAGGGAACACTCTTATGTAAGCACTTAATGTAAACAGCAGGCTGGTCCTAATGTGATTCTTTTGTAGCTGCCTTGAAATACTTTCCTGCAGAACAGGTGCAGTTAAAATGTGGGTGGGGAGATAATTACCTATATCTAGCATGCTAATATTTCTATAATAAAATATTACTAAACCAGATACATATGTGCAATCATGAAAAAAGCTACTTTAATACTATTTAAATATCACTTTTAGTTTACCTAATTTTAGAGATAATGCCAGGAACATCTGATATCATAGATGAAAAGGGGTGTTTATTGCCCAAAACTAGTTTCCTTTAAAACATTTAAAATACATAAAGCCCATTCTTCTTGCCCCCAGCAGCTTCTTCTGGGTTACCTCTGCTCCATTATACTCTGAAAAGAGATTGATGTGATGCAGATTAGTTTCAGTAGTCGACGTGTATTAACGTGTTAGTGCTAAACGGTATCATTATGTGCTCACTAGTCAGACAATTAGTTCGACCTTTTTATGGTTGCTCCTATCATTTTCCAGTGTGGGATGGAATCTGGTTGGTGACTGTGGGAAAATTAGCGCTAACACGTAGATGAAGGGACAAGCATGGAGGTAGAACCTTGCCTTGTTGATTTACCAATTACATTTCAACAAATCTAAAGTTTGATCAAGGTTGTTATTTATCTAAAGCAGTGTTTCTCAACCTTTTTTCAGTCACGGCACTTTTTAAATGTACACAAAATCTCAAGGTACACCTGAGGCAAATGTTACTTACCATCAGTCAGAAACCTAAGCCTGGGACAATACCCACAACCACCTTGAGGAAATTAACGTCACATTGGAAGCCCCCCTTCACATCAGAGGTCCTTCCATCATGTTACAGCCCCCCCCCATCAGAGAATACTCTCATCATATCAGAGGGCCCTCCCTATACATCAGCTTCCCCACAAATATATCAGAATCCTCCCATCACAGAGCACCCTTTTCCCATTAGAGCCATACCTTACTCCAGGATCAGTGCCATACATTGTCATGGTGCAGGCGGGACATCTTGCATCCTGGCCCTAGAACTTCTTTGGTTATTATGGTGCTGGTGGCTGGCCTGCATCATGGCAACACATGATGCTGATCCAAAGCAAACTGCGTCTCATGTTCACGGCACCCGTGTTGGGAAATGCTGATCCAAAGACTTTTTTTTAGCAGCCCAGAAAGTGGTAAATTACTTGTTGCAAAGGGAGAAGCACCCATTTTTTTTTGTCCCAGCAACCATTGTCATCAGGACAGAAAGTAATGGGTCTTGCAACATTCTGCAGCTGTCACTGGAGCAAATCTTCCACTGAGGACACCTGTTCTATTGACATTTGTCTAGTTGCTGAATTCCGCTCACTTTGAAAAGATTACCTGTCTCTTCCTGTTTTGTCCCCAATAAAGGATGTGAAAGGAAATCTCCCCAAGAAGACACAGACCTAAAAAATAAAAAGAATCGCGTTGGTTTTTACCTTCTCTGCCCAAAAATTAAAAAAAATAAAAACTGTCGGCTTTAAATGTTCTACGCATGTGGAGGCTGTTGTGTTTTTTTGTTTAATTGCAGTTGTTTTCACCCATTGCTGATGTTCTGGATTTTAATTGATTGGATGTTTAATAGACATTTACTGTGTTCAGCTCCTATTATTCTTCAGTATGTGTTTGTGACCTGAAAGCTTTGTTAAATCTCCAGCATTTCACTTTGTTTCACTTCATGATCCACAAATTATAACTCCCACCATACCTTACAACCCAGCTTTGACTTCTCTCTAGTTACCTGGTCTCTTCTCCCTGTCTGGCCTGTGTTCCTGACCATTAATAACACCTCAGTTTCTGCATGCAGCCACAAAACAGAGGTTGTAGACAGGTTGTTCTGTTATAGATTATCTGAGGATATGAGCAATTCTTACCCACTGGAGGCTGCAACACCTCATTGAAAGATCTCTTTTGCCAATTTATTTACTGTTTTGCTAGACGTTAAATACTTGATTAGATTACCAAATGCTTTTAAACGATTTGTTAGATTCTAAACAGTGAGGGTATCATTTGAACAATTCCCAGGTTCTTCTAAAGCAATCTTCTTCTGCCCATGCCGCCTCAGCAGGACTTGCTGTCTAGCATATTATTTGGGGTAGATAAAATCACACATTTCTCTGAGAGTTACTGCTGTCAAAAAGCTGAATGTTAAAATGCTGTCTTAGAGAAATGGCACTGGAAATCTGAGTACTCGGGAGCAGAGATTAGAAATCAGTAATGTATTTTGTATTTTTATAACATATTATGACAAGGAAGATATTGAGATGTGGATCTGGTATCCCAAAGAGTCCAGAGAATTGTTATTCACATCAGGACAGTGGGGTCTGTGAGCCACGGCGCTGAATGGACTTTAAGTTACATACTGCAAAATGCTACTTATCCATGTGCACCAGTTAGTCACATTTTATTGAGCAACATTGAATAAAACTATGCACTGACACTTGTACAGAGATTAATTTTTATGCCATTTATTGTGACACAAGCACCTCTTTGTAAATGCTTCATATGATCTTAAAGGAAAACTCCAGTCATAACTGAACATTTAAAAACATACAGTGTGCACAAGCTTACCATATCAGGGCTTTTGTTTTTCATCCAGTCAGAACTGCAGCCTACCCTGCTGCCTAAAATGACATAGTTTCTGCTAATCTGTGTTCTGGTAACACCATGCCAATGAATGAGTTGGACAACTACATATTGTAGGCTTCTAGATGATGTTCAGACAAAGTTGCATAGCACAGACTCATGTAAGAAGAGGCTGCAGCCCCACTCAGAGGCACATTTAAGCGGTTCAGTAATTTTACTGCTTTGGATCACAACTCAAAATAACATAACTTGGAATGACTTTTGAGAAATAAAATGTATTATAATGGAACATACTGTATAATGTAGAACCTTCTAAAATCATATGGCAGCCATGCCAAAAAAAAAGACTAAATGAATTGTAGACAAGCCTGGAGGATGGCTGAGAATAGTCTTAAGATGTATTCATCTTACATGTTAGTCGGAGAAATGTGGCCATACAAGGTATGTGGTAATGAAGGTGATTGTACCAATTTTTCCATAAGAAATAAAAATCCTTTGCATCCAATAGTTGTTATACCAGAAGCAGTGCTATTCATATGGATATGCAGATCTCATGAATTCTGACATTCTGTGTACAAAATGATCTACAGATATCTTAAGTGTAGTAGGTTTGGCCAAGTTATAGTTTTGTCTACAGTTCAGAATATTCAGGAACCTTGTAGCAGTGACCACTTTATACCTAGGTGCTCAGTCGAATATTCATTTTTAACCTGCTATTCAGATAAAAGACTTTCCTCACCAGCTGAGAAACACGTGCTTTGAATTGTGAAATAAGTGTGGACAACCCATTATTGGTCTTCTCTAGGTTCATTTTTTCATAGTCTGGATCAACTGAGAAGATTAAATAGTGCAGTCTTATAACTATGAAAAATTACTAAACACGTGTAAAAAGGCTAAAGTCAGCTGAGCAATTTTCCCTCCATCTATTGTTTACTGGAAACAGAAGCTGCTACGTACAATCTGCTTATGGTACAAGATCTCGAGCTTTCCATTATTATACACCCTAAAATGAAGCAGCAATCATCAGCAGAAAGAGGAATTTACAATCTGTGGTCTTCAGTTTTAAACCTCTGTGTCCATTAGCAGTATCTTGAATGTGATACCAAATACACGGGTGCTTACCCTAATCAAAAATAAAGCCTGAAACTCATTTACCCTCTTGTAATTCTGTGAAAAGACCTATAGAAGACCCCTCTCCTTCCAAAACAACATCCTGATCTTACCTCTAATAAAACCTAATTTTTACTTAGTAAAGTGAATTTTCATTTAAGGTGATTCATTTTTTGCATTCAGCCTCTAGGATGAACAAAAAAAATGAGCAGATTCCCCCATCCACATATCCAATATGGATAGAGGAATCCTTCCCACAGAGCTAATGTATTTTGACAGCAGGGAAACTTCCCACCGTCAGAATACAGTGATCAGTGTGGTTGGCTATAGCCAGCGGCACTGATCATTCAGCAAAAACCCGACAGGCTGGTTGTACACAACCAGTCTGCCCATACATGGATCGAAATTCAGATGGTCCCTGCTGGACTCGACCTTAGTGAATGGGGTGAGCTGTGCTCAGTCATCTGTAAGCAAAAATCCTGTGCTGTTTTTTTTGTTTTTTTTTTTCTTCGTGATTGGGTATTCTTTAGAAAGTGAGTTTTCAATTAGCTTAATTTCATTCATTAAAGTGAAAATTCACTTTGCAAAACATACCAAATCTTGTGCACAGGAGAAAACAACAGGATTTTTGCTTTCAGACAATGAAAGTTACAAAGCTTTGCTTTATTCAGAAAGTTCAGTTTGCAAATTGAGTATGTGCATCATCTTTAGTAAATCACCCCACTGGGTTTAGTTAAGTCTGTTTTACTTTAAAATTATGTTTGACGATTTGCATACACATGGTTAGTGGAGTTATTTAAAAGAAAAAAAAAATCTGGATTTTAACAATGAGAAAAGCCAGTTCATTTGTTTAATGGTGCTTAAGTTTTACTAGACATTGGCTTTCGGCATTAGTCTTGGGTTTTGGAGTTTGCCCCGACATATGTTCTTGGTGTGTGTGTACATATATATACTGTGTGTGTGTGTGTATATATATATATATATATATATATATCTTTTAAAAATATTGCTACATATTTGATTCCAAAGCATTTTATCAATTCATATTCACTAGGCTTTTTAAAATGTACCTGGAAGCCATCTTAAGACTGAAAACTCCACCTTAAGAACAGGCAGGATGCAAGCTATTACTTTTGTTAAAAAGAAAACCTTTCTTTGCTTTCCTCTTTGAAATTAGTTTGATTTTGCTGTGAAGGGTTTGTCCTAACTTGTTGTCTACCCACTGACAATCATTATGCTAAAAACTGGATTACTGCACACCAGTAATGCACACATCCAATTTCTAGTATTCATTATTGCCGGTGATGAGCTGGACGTGCTCCCATCTTTCAGTGGGTTAGTGTGGACCAAGCTGATGTGACACCTTAGTCTTTTCGCTTACCCACCCAGATGCCACCCCTCTATCCAGTGAGAGCGCCTCAGTGATTATTAAGGTTGTTTTGGATGGAGGGGTGAAGGGGATACTTTTCTTATCAAGCAATAGTGATAGGAACACAGCGGTTTTGGCATCTTTCAGTTTTATCTCTGACACCATACCAGAAAGCATCAGCAAGCTCTCTACACAGCTACATGCCTGGGCACCAGAGAAAAATGTTGAAAGAGGCCATACTCAAGAAGAATTTTTTTATTTTGCTGTTTTTAATCCAGATACTGATAAAACTGCAGATTTAAAACTGGATTTATGGTAATGGCATCTTTTCTAAAGACAAATTCTTTTTTAAAACATAATCCATGATAAGATGAGCAGTATCAGGTGTAGCCAGCTTTGGAACAACGGAAATCATATTGTAAATTATTTTTAAAAGTTGGCATGGATTTTTTTTGCTGTAAACTTGCAGGCTGCACAGCCAGTGGTGATTTTCTCCGTGCCATGATGCTGCATGTTATTTGTGGTGTATGGATACAAGGTGGCATTCCCACTAGCAGCCTGGCTTTCAGAGCGGCACAGAGCAGTGTGCTGCCTTGAATAAATTTGCCTTTGGAGGAGGGTCAGGGGGATTTGAACCAGCACATTCTTGTGCGGTTTGTGAGGATTCACATGGTAACCGCTGGTGTGCATTGTTGGGTTTATCTGAATAAGCACCAGCCATGTGAGTTTTAACATGATTGCCCAGGGCAATGGAGAGAGAAGAGACTAATCCAAAAGGACTGCACACACTCTTTTGGAAGGTGCGTGGGGGGAGCAGCAAGGACACTGCTGGAGTCACTGACTATTTTTTTTTTAAGCTGGTGTCCTTTTTCCCTCCTGGTCCTCATTTGTTCTGCTATCTCCTTCATCACCTACTTCTCCCTCTCTCCATTATTTACCTTCCTAATGAGGGGGGCGGAGTAGCCCCTGGATGATGGACAGTTACAAGCTCCTGCAGGCTGGCTGTGCAAGAGGTCACTTGACCAGGGAATCATCAGACTATTTAACCCTACCTCTGCCTGAGGGAGCTAATACAGTAATTGCTTGCTGCAGGCGTTTTAGTCTAAAAATGGTTAATACTAATTAAAGGCTGTTTCCTGATTTTATTGCTGGTTTGGGGAAGTATATATGTAGAGTAGAATTTCACTTGTGACACAAAGCAGAATGCCTGGCTCTAGTACAACCATTCGCAGACTCTGAAGTCGCACACTAATACTTGGGGTGTGACTGATTCCTGGGCCACATACTAGTTCCTGGGAGGAGTGACTGATTCTCGGGCAACATACTAGTTCCAGGGACAGGATGGATTCTCAGGCCACATAATAGTCCCAAGGATGCAATTGATCCCCAAGCCACATTCTGGTTCAAGGGACATGACTGATTCTCAGGTAACATACTAATTACAGGGATGAGATTGATCCCCAAGCCACATTCTGGTTCAAGGGATGTGACTGATTCTCAGACCACATACTAGTTCCAGGGATGCGATTGATCTCCAAGCCGCATTCTGGTTCAAGGGACGTGACTGATTCCCAGGTCACATACTAATTCCAGAGATGCGGTTGGTCCCCAAGCCACATTGTGGTTCAAGGGACGTGACTGATTCTCAGGTCACATACTAATTCCAGAGATGCGATTGATCTCCAAGCCACATTCTGGTTCAAGGGACATGACTGATTCTCAGGTAACATACTAATTACAGGGATGCGATTGATCCCCAAGCCACGTTCTGGTTCAAGGGATGGGATGGATTGTCAGGCTACATAATAGTCCCACGGATGTGATTAGTCCCAAAGCCACATTCTGGTTCAAGGGACGTGACTGATTCTCAAGTCACATACTAATTCCAAGGATGCGGTTGATCCCCAAGCCACATTCTGGTTCAAGGGACGTGACTGATTCTCAAGTCACATACTAATTCCAGAGATGCGGTTGATCCCCAAGACACATTCTGGTTCAAGGGATGCGATTGATTATCAGGTCACATACTAATTCCAGAGATGCAATTGATTCCCAAGCCACATTCTGGATCAAGGGACATGACTGTTTCTCAGGCCACATACTAGTTCCTGGGATGCAATTGATCCCCAAGCCTCACTCTGTTTCTTGGATCACAAACTAGTTCCAGGGATGTGATTGATTCTTGAACCACATGCTAGTTTCTGGTGTGTGACTGATTCTCCAGACATATACTGGTTCCAGGGATGTGCTTGATTCTTAAACCACATACCAAATCCTGGAGTGTGACCAATTCTTAGGCCACATACTGTTTCTTGGGGTGTTATAGGTACTGTGTAACTGAAGGCATGAAAAAGAATCTAAATAAGTGCTAATATGAGTGGAGTAGAGTAAGTGGTAGAAATGTTTGTTTCTGACAAGAGTTAATAAATCTCATTTACACATTCCAGTATCCATTTGTTGGCTCCCAATATTTAGTTGCTGTAGCTGAGCAAGCTGTAACTAATGTGTTGTCACGTCCCCTGTAGCCCCTGATTTGTACATTGATTTACAGTGTTTAGTTAGGCAGTGCAAAGAGGTGCAGGGCGCAGTAGATATACAAATCATCAATTTCTGTTGTTATGGTTTGTCTCCCTTATCATTTGCATTTGTCAATAAATAAGCCTGTGTGTGTTTTACTATGATGTCTCTGTATGTATGCTGTAATGTGGCACTTATATGCTGATTAGAGAGCTTACCCACGCTTTGTCATCTTCTGAGACACATTCAGATATAATAAGTGTCTGTGAGCCACACTAAGTATGCAAATGTAGTTCTGATTAATCCTTTATTAAACCTCGTTATGGTTAAACATTTTAATGAAGTGATATAAATTAAGCAGTCAACCTGCTTTCATGCTGACAATATAATGTAGCAGGTGTTTTGGTGGAAGACCGCTATTGAGAATCTGCTATGCGGTTGCAATATCAAATTTATGTGGCCATACACACTTGGATAATGCTAGTGAAACCACGGATTACAGCACCGTTTATGATTGTTTACTTCTTCTGAGACCATTTTATAATGCACAGAAATGTTCTGCTTATTTACTCTAGGTACTCAATTTTGTTGCTGCTTGCTCTCTGACCACCTTCCCAGGGCACATACCTGCATGTGTGTGTGAATATGTGCCTGAAAAGATTATTTATGAGCCAATTTGAAGGCAAAATTTGGCTTGGGGTGGCCTTACTGGGCAGTTTGGTCGCTGGGCATGGCAGATGAAAAGAGAAGTGACAGTGCTCAGTCACTTTGCTGCACCTCTGAGACTGAGAGTTTATCCCTGAAGGGGCTGACAGTGTACAGTAGAACATGAATGGGGATTGCTTTGGCTGCTTTCCTATAGAGAAACAGGAACAATTAAAAAGTCTTAGAGGTCCCTTAAGGGACATTATACAGTATGCTTAGAATTGGAATATTTTCCTCCTGTTTGCCTGTCTTTCTTCAGCTCTTAATATGGCCATAGATGGATAGAATTTTGAATGGAAATTTTTGGGGAAAGAAGGTTCTAAAGTCAGCCATAGATGGAGCGATTTTCCTTTCTGCAACTACGGGTTTCAGGAAAGAAAATTTCTCAATTCCTCCATCAACACAGTCAAGGCTATTGGGGGAATACATCCCACGGAGCCATTGTCCTGGCAGGGGGAGCTGCCAGGAGAACACAGTGATTACTGCTAGCAGCTATAGTAGTCGCTAGCAATAATTGCATGTGAAATCCGACAGGCTGGTTATACCCAAGTTGATCAATCGATCGATCAACCTGGGTACATTCAGCCTGCTCATACATGGTTTGATGCTGAACCGGCCAAGATTTGAACCGGCTATTGCCGGCTTAAAAAAGTTTGTTTGTTTCTCTAATCATTAGTTGGGTCAAATTGACGTTCATTTTGGACCGCATGATGAGAAAATTTGAAGGAGCAGGATGGAAAACTTTTGTCAAAAGAATTTCTAACAAAATCAAATAATAGAAGCAATAATAATAATAAAAGCAAACAAAATCTATTCATCTATGTCCAACTTTATAGTTTTCACCCACAACCTAAAAGCAGATTATAGATGACTTGGTGTTTGACCAAACTGGCCATTGGTTCTGTATATTCTGTAAGCCACTGGTACTGTGGCAGTACAGTATATAATAATGGAAAATACATCAATGTCACGCCCACGATTAAATATCCATCTTTGTATGGGTTGCCTTCATTCTGATCCATCCCATAGGTTTTTATTTTGTATGGGTAATATCTGCTTTAACTACCAGTCACACCAGAATCAGACATGAAGATGTGTAGTACTTTCTTGCTGAGCTTTGTCCAGAAAGGGCTATATCTACACTGAGGAACACCGGTCCTCTCATCCAGAATATAGGTAATATTCCTATTATATGGTCAATCATGATTCTTCACTGCATTACATTCATTTTAATGTGCAGAAGAAAAATGAAAGGATGGATGATATGTTACATTAGGACACAAAATGGAAGTAATGTTATGTGGCTTTCAAAGTTTGAACATTACATTAAGAGGAACTCCAGCCTAAACAAAAACTTCTGAAAGGATCTTATGGTAGAGATGCTTAGAGTTCTAAATATCTCCTACTAACACATTTATTTCATATTCTGTAAGCACCAAAATAGTGGCCACTAGTGGAAGCACAACCCACATGGAAGAAAAATATATTAAAAATATATTTTAAAAATATTCTGAATATATTGATATATATTTGAAATACTACAATTTTGGCCGTATTGAAAATATTTCTATATATGTATATATACTGTATGTTGAAATGCGTTTTTTTAATATATATATTACAAAATGTCTGAAAAATATATTTAAATATATTCTTCAGATTGTTTTAACATATAAAAACATTTTAACATATATTTTTACATATATTTGTAAATGCATTCCAAAAATGTAGATTAAATGTATTTTAAAGACATACAGTATATTTGAAAATGTATTTTTAAAAATATTTTTCATATATTTTGTAATATATAAATAACGCATTTCAACATACAATATATATATATATTGAATATGGCCAAAATTGTAGTATTTCAAATATATGTCAATGTATTTGGGAAGAATATTTTTAAAATATATTTTTCTTCCATGTGCTTTACACTACACAATCTGATTGTACAATAGATTTACAACTATGCGACTATGCTATGAGTATAAACCTAAACAGTCCATTCAATTTGTACAGAAGGAAGGTCATTTATGTTTTTGGGAGCCAAATCACATAATTTCTAATAAACTGCACACTACATTGTGCATCTCAGCATTTAAATGACTGAAAAATTAAGAGATCTCCAAATCCAGTATGATGTAAAAATCATGACAAGATATACAGAACGAGGTGTGAGACACTTCAAACTGCCACTAAACACAGAACTTAAAGGGAATGCACAATCTTTTCGATGTTTTATTAGACATAAACAGGTGAACTCGATATAAATAATCTTCTCAGTGTATTCATGTTCATTAGCGAAGTTCACCCTTTAAAGAAAACTGACTATGCAGTCAAGGGTCCCCAGTAGATTAAAATACCCTGCACAAGTTTGAAAAATATTGCTTAGTGTAATTGGCATACATGTAGGCCTTTTGCAGCACCCCTGAAGCCTGGCTGAAGAAGTCCCGGATTGTTAGCATTCCTCTGTCCTGCCTAGTTGTCAGGACACCCTGTATAGTGGGCACTTACCCCCAGCATCACAGGAGCGACACATCCTTCTATTCCAATAGCTGTACATGCACGGTGTGTTTCCTTCCCATGTAGCAGCAGCTGCTGAGTTTAGCATTGATATGACGGGAAAGCACACTCTGCATGCGCAGCTTTTGAACAAGAAAGTGCTTGCTCCTGTGATGCTGGAGGCAAATGCTCAACTTAAGGTGTGTCCTGGCAACTAGGCAGGATGGACAAATACCTAAAATATGGGAGTTTTTCAGCCAGGATACAGGGGTGCAGAAAAGGGCTACAGGTAACACCATATTTCTTTGAATAGTTTGTAGCAATATACACCAATCAGTCATAACTTTATGATCACCTACCCCATATTGAGTAGGTCCCTCTTTTGTTACCAAAAAGGCCCTGACCCATCAAGGCATAAACACCATTAGACCTCTGAAGGTATGCGGTGATATCTGGCACCTGGATACATGGGAGCAGACATTTTTCTTATTGCATACTGTATGTGGTCTCTGCTTCTTCTTTGCAGGGCGCGTTTCGGCTCCTTTTCACATTGAAATCTGAGTCAGCTGACTCATTGAAAACAATGCACTCTATGGGGTTGATTTACTAAAACTGGAGAGTGCAAAATCTGGTGCAGCTTCTGTTGGCATTTATCTATTTCACAGGTTAGCATACGGTTTAAAACTGTTGCTGTCCTGTATGTTGATATGTTTTATTAATACCTTTCCATTCAGTACACACAGCTGACATGCCCATACACATTAGATGAACATTGGAGTACCAAGCAGTCTCACTGCCAACAGATATTTCCCAACACAAAGGGGTTGATTTACTAAAACTGGAGCGTGCAAAATCTGGTTCAGCTGTGCATGGTATCAGCTTCCATTTTGTGGGGGTTTTTTTCAAAGCTTACATGCAAGTTAGGATCTGATTGGCTACCATGCAGAGCTGCACCAAATTTTGCACTCAGCAGTTCTAGTAACTCAACCCCACTGTGTGGTTAATATTGTATTTCACTAGTTGTCAAAGGAGACCAAGTAATTGGGCTAAGTCACTGAGAGCTCCCTCTATTGGTTAATATAGACATCTATTTAATGACAATTTGGAAGCACAAACTTGTGAAAAACATTTCAAAAAGTACTTTGTTGTAAACAATACAATAATTACTCAACATATGTACACTCTGAAGATACAACAAGCAGACCCTTTAATTATATAATTGGTGCCTGACCTGAAAAAAATGGCTGCCTGTGGATGTATTACTCTGATTATTGTCAATAGTGTGTAGTCCCCCTATAGAATACGGAAGCAGCATGTGATGAAAGCTTGGCCCGGATAGGAGTCACAATAGGAAAATAAGCAGCTGAAATGTCTCGGGTATCCTTAACTCCGGGGTCAATGCACACCCATCTAATGCAGCAGAAAACCTTTTTCAGACTGTTCATATCTTGCTTGGTGCCTTTGTGCCGTCAGTTTGTCTTAAAACAACAAATTGAGAGGCAGAACTGATATGCTGTCCGATTCTGTGGAAAATTTGAAGCTTTCTGCCTCAATGAGCTTTCTTATATCAAAGGTGATGATTCACTATACTTCTGTGTAATGCTTAGTTCAACAGAGTTTTCATAATGTGAGTGTGTATAAAGACAAATACAATGACACAGCAGTGTGAACATCGAAGGCTCATTCACTGCTCTGCGTTTTTCATTTATTGCAGTGGGTTTACATGAGGTACAAATCATCCCTGTGGAATACACACTTGTTGGATTCTGCACCAAGAATGCAATAAACAGGAATTTTCAAAAACATACCTGACCTTAATACACAAATATAACATGTCCCTTATAGAAGACAGACTTTTGGTCTTTTTAGCCAAACTGAAGTTTTATTTTCAAATACATTCCAGAAATGCTGTTCTTTATATGATTTGATTTTTTTCTTTTAGTGTTTATTCATTTTTTCATAAGAAAAACTGGAGCCCTTTCAAGCTGAAACAGGACATGTACAAAATACAATATTTCAAACAATTATCTGTTGGTGGCGACCAAAGGGGTCCCTTGGGGACCTTTAAATGGAAGACCTGCAACAATAAGATAACAGAAAAAACTAAATCTGATGTAAAACTGTTTGTCAGGTCTGGTGTCATAGACCACCACGACCTGTATAAAGGGGCAATTGCCCTCAAATGTTAAACAGGCCATAAGGGGAAATGCCCCTCATGGCCCTTGGTTGATTTTATTTTTTTAATGCTGTGGTGTTTGTTCTTGGAAACAGACGCAACCTTATTTAGTAAGGTAAAGAACAATGTAGTGCAGTAAACACAAATGAACATCTTTCTTTGTTCTCACTGCTCTAGAATGAAAAGACCTGTTGCTATGGCTTGTGAATTGTGCACTTTATCTTTACCATTTGGGCTGTATTTTCAAGGATAACTCTGCTTCCAAAAACTGTCCTCAGTAGGCCAGTGTAACCACTGCTTTGTTTACATTCAGCCAGTCTGAAGGGTATACTATACAGTAAATGGTGCAAAATGTTTTCAGACCAGGACTGACAACAGGGAAGACATTGGAGCCCTCTAATACTGCATTCTGTTTTGCATTTGTAAAGAAGCAGATGAGTATGAACTGGCTAAATTTTAGCAGAGGCTGCCTTCCTCCTGCAGTTTGTGATCTGTCTCTCCTGGGATTGTGTGGCCTAAGACCATGGTCTTCAAGGGATCAGGAAGGGATTTTGTTCTCCTACTGGAGAAGTGCTTTATAGGGGTTTTTTGCCTTCCTTGGGATGAACTGTGATATTAGGGTTCTGTATATGAAGGTTTTCTATTGGTTGAACTAGATGAACTTGTATCTTTGTTCAAACTGACTATGTAACTTTATAATTATGTTACTTTCTATACTGCAGAATGCAGACTTACTGAATGTAAACAACATAATGTTTACACTAATCTGGTCTTATGATGTCAGCTCTTAGGCCCCTTTCACATGACTGGTCCAAGCGGGTCTGTTTTTCAGGCGGACCCAACCAGACCCTCTGCTCTCCACTATGGGCAGTCAGATGTAAACAGACTTGTGTCCATTTACACCCGGCTACCTCCGATCTGGCAAAAACAAACAGAACTTTGACTGGGTCATTTGTTCGAATCCCAGCCACAGCACCACCTGCCTGAAGTCTTCATGTTCTTGCCTGTGTCTGCGTGGGTTTCCTTCGGGTACTCCAGTTTCCTCCCACACTCCAAAGACATGCTGGTTGGTTAAATGGATTCTGTTTAAATTGGCCCTAATATGTGTATGAATTTGAATTAGGGACCTTAGATTGTACGCCCCTTGAGGGTTAGAGACTGATGTGAATGTACAATATATATATGTAAAGCACTGCATAAACTGACAGCGCTATATAAGTACCTGAAATAAAAAAAAAATAAATTAAAAAGTCAACCCGTTCCCCTCCATCTGATTGGAGGGTAATCGGATGTAAACTGTCAACCAGTCCTTTTACATCTGACAGCCCATAAAGGAGAGCGGGCTGTGTCCATGTCTGCTGTGCATAGGCAAGACCAGAGACGGGCCTTTCATCAGGCAGCTCCCCTCAGCTCAGCAGGTGATCAGTGGAGGGATCCCCTGCTGAGCAAAACCGGATCTGGCCCATGTGAAAGGAGCCTTCGAGTAAAGAAGAAAGAAGGCAAAAGTGACAGTTTAAATTCTCAATGTTGCGTGGTTTGATCTACCTATATATGGTAAAACCGTTTACGTGTTGTAAAAGTAGTAATCTTCTAAGGAAATCAAGTAGTTGAAATAAACTGTAAACAGTTGACCTGTTGGATTCCTTTTGGACATGAGCACTCAAAAAGGGCTCTAGCTATCTTTTTACCATCCCACTGCTCAATGGATTGAAGTCTTGTGCCTGATGCCTGTCTAGCTGTGCCTTGTATGTACAGGAAAGCCAGTGAAGTGGGCTTTCTACTGCTTTATTTACAGTCACATTTTGCTGCTTTTTTGCTGGAGGGAAAAAATTAGTTGTCTCTGCTAAGCAGTCAGTTAGTATATTTACTATTACCAGTCCTAAACAGAGAATGAAAACCATTCTTATTATTATACAGGATTTATATAGCGCCAAGAGTTTGTGCTGAGCTGTACAAAATGAAGGTAGACATCACAGCTACAATACAATTTGGTAACATAGGGCCCTGCCCGTTAGAGCTTACAATCTAGGAGCAGATATGAGTGCTTTTTTCATTGCTTTAGTTTCCACAGCTTGGCCTACAAAGAATGCATTTTTGTTATAGGAACTTAAAGGTTTTATTTTTGTATAGTACGTCTGTTCTGAAGTTCTATTCATAGAAGGACACACTTCTGCAAATATACTGTGTTGTTCTCCTGCAGAAGCTGCTGTGTTACCCCTACTTTCTATCGCACATGCTTGGAACGTTACATAACTTCAGAAAGACATTTCTGATTTGTTAACTAACTGTGTGAAGGTCCATGGACAAAGCTGATTATACTAGTCCAGGCTGTACAAATTCTTCTCAGCGGGAACTGGTTGCCAGGAGTTACTGCAAACTGCAAACAATATACTGTATGCACTAACTTTGTTTTTAACGAAGCCACAAAAATCCTCGTTGTATTACACCAGAAGGTGCGGCTTATTTACAAAAGATTGACACTCCTCAACGAGCCATTTTTGTCTAATATACTGACTTGTGTTTTTCAGATTGGCAAAAAACTGAAGCCCAGAAGAGACGGGAGCAGCTTTTACTTGATGAACTGGTTATCCTGGTTAATAAACGCGATGCCTTGGTCAGAGACTTGGATGCCCAAGAAAAGGAGTAAGTTTCCACTGTCAATACCGTGCTCTTTACTGTCTTCCTGAATAGTATTCTGCCCAAAATGATCAAATACAACAATTCTAACAAAGGAAGCTGTGGATTATTGTAACCAAACGTAATTGAAATGTTTACATGACTGGTGCAACTCCCAGTATTTTTCAATAATAATAGTAATAATACAGCCACCTTCTGTTGGTATTTATCCTCTATTTTACAGGTCAGCATACAGTATGCAACTCTTGCTGTCCTTTATGTTGATACGTGAATTGTTTTATTGATACCTTTCCATTCAGTACACAGAGCTGACATGCCCATACACATTAGATGAACATTGGAGTACCAAGCAGTCTGACTGCAAAAAGATATTTTCCCAACACAAAGGGGATGATTTACTAAAACTGGAGCGTGCAAAATCTGGTGCAGCTCTGCATGGTAGCCAGTCAGCTTCTAACTTCAGCCTTCCAACTTCAGCTTGTTCAGTTAAGCTTTCACAAAAAAAAACAGAAGCTGATTGATTTCTATTCAGAGCTGTACCAGATTTTGCACTCTCCACTTTTAGTAAATCAACCCCATAGGCAGGACTGGTTGCCATTTTCTAAAATGTGTGTGCTGTAAACTGTAGCACGCTGCTTACCCATCCAGGGTCAGCTTGAAACTATACAACCTGCCCGTTAAAAAGCTCATGTGAAGATGGTCTTTTACTTTGGCCATTTGTCTTCTGAACATGTGAAAGTCTCAGGTATTTGATGGTGGGGTATCCTATATGTAGGAGCATTTTTATATCAACAGGATACATTGGAGAAAGACTATGTATAAAAGTTAAGAATTTTCTTTCAATTATTGAAATCTACAAAGGGCATTGCTCCATCTAGGTAGGTAAGGTTGTGAGGCAGAGCACCCATTGGGAAGCAGAATTTTAATAAAGTAATTCTATTAATATGAAAGGACATTATAGTATATTCTAATAGAGGTTTCAGAGGGCATCTGTGGTGGAGAACAACAGCAGGCAGATTTATTGGATAGCCTGCAGTATTACATGAGGTTCTAAAGGACAAAATGGCCCAGGTCCACCAGATATGGAGGAAATTTGTAGTAAGACCAAAACCTACTTACACGTGGCACCTTAACACTAATGGCAAAATTGGATGTACAACTCTTTAAGGAGAACAGGGTAAGAAGGCATCTATACATGGCAACAGTGTTGGGCAGTGAATGCATTTTTGTGCACAGAGGTCCAGGTCCACCATGGGCAATGAGTACAGTAGTGGACTTGGAGAATATCATACCAGGTCCCACCTAAAATTAGATTATTATCCTTTTAATATTAATTAAATAAACATGATGTTAATGGAATTCATGTTTTCTAATAGAGAATACATTCAGATGACCCTTTTTCCTCCTTTCACTTGGTCTGACGCTTTCCAAAAAACTTTCTAGTCATACAGATACGTAGAAAAGTATACAGAAGACCTCAGGCTGACAACAGCTTATAGCCAAGAAAGAAGTGTTGACATTGTTTAACACATTCAAATTCCAAAAAAACTTTACCTATGAAGGACTTTCTTGTAATAGTTATTATATTTGGTTTTGGTCACACTTGACCTCATTTACCAGTTACTAAAAAGAGGGCCTGTATTTACTGCACAGCAGCCAGTTAGATTTAAATCCATAGTGCAAAGTTAAGGCTGACAAATTAAAGTTTGACTGTAGTTTGCTGCTCTGCGGCTGTGCAGACAGTTTTTATTTCAGACTAATAATTAAGGGCCACATCTATACTTTAAAGTGGACGTATTTCCTGTATGTCTGCCACAATATAAATGCAACCCGTGAAAAGTATAAAATATAGGAAAAAGTTGGACAATATAAAGTGCACATTTTAATACAGAGGATGTGTGCATACACCTGAATGTAATCCTCCTATAGGAACCGTATACGTTATGTGATCGCTGCTTGACATTGTTGGGGGGAAGTGAGTAAAGACAACTTTGAAAAGAAGATTAACACTAAATGCATGCTTCACATTCCAGGACGGAGGGTGAAGGCTCAGGTACTCCTGTAATTTTTCCTTAAATCTCCATATTTCTCACACAGTCCTGTGTTTTTTGCAGAGCCGAGGAAGAGGAGGAACACTTGGAAAGAACCCTGGAGCAAAACAAAGGCAAAATGGCAAAGAAAGAAGAGAAGTGTGTGATGCAGTGACCGAGGCTCTGAGGAGGACACTGTTCAGGCCCCCGTAAGGGCTTGTGGGACTCAGTTAATGACTGGAAGCCCTGTAGAAACTCTATGGGAAGACTTTCAAGGAATGTTCCAAATAAACATCACTAGTTTTCTTTCTGTTTTTGGTTTGTTGCTCTATGACGTATCATTTTAACAGAACTTTGGTGTCAACATAGGCCACAAAAGCCTTTTCTCTTCTTAACGTTGCGTCAACCCTGGTGAGAGTTTGATGTCCAGGAGCCAGGCACATGTGAAGTTCAGACAGACACTGGTCACACCTAGAGGGGGGCAACTTGACCACCTGTTGTACGGGCTACCGGCTGCTCCAAGCAGCATCTCTTCCATTTTCAGCTGCATAGCAAAATACAACTGCAAGGAGGGACTTGCTTGTAGCTGAAGTTTCTTTTTATTGAGCTATGCTGGAGAACTGCGTGAATCTCCATCAATGTTTTCATCTAGTCCTGCCATTTTATAAAAATATGTAAGCTACCTACATTTTAATTTGAATGGTATACATACAATGCTATATTTACCAGTGTTTATTTCGAGCAGCTATTTTACATTATATCCTCCACAAATTATATCCATAAAAATACTGTATACGCTCAGCCAGAAAACTGACCTGTGACATAGCTTACCCAGAATCCCTTCCATACCGAGTTTGGCTGCGCAACAGCCGTTTACATTTCCCAATAAGAGGCTTTTAACCATTTGTGGGAGAAAGATATTTATTTCATGCTTTTAATTACAACTGAACCTATATGTTAGCTGATACTGCTGTTGCTATTTATTTCTGCAAACAAATTTCTGTCTTTGTCATGCCACATTGTACCGGTATGAATATATATATATATATATATATATATATATATATATATATATATATATAAAACTGTGTCCTATCAGCCTATATACATCCTGTTATATTGGTGCAACTGTTTATTTATTACAATACTGTCTCATACAGTTTTCAATAAAAGCAAAATATTTCTTACCGTTTATGCAGTTTTATTTAACTTTTTATTGAGTTTATTTTATCTTTCTGAACCTGAGTCTGTGAAAAAGCTAATATGTGCATTATTTATATATATATATATATATATGTATATGTATAATTTTTTTTCAACCCACACATATATACATAAAAATGTAAGTAAATGTCACATGAATATTTATACTTTCTGTGTGTGTAAAGATTGTTAAAATAATTTCAGGGCCACATAAAATTGATCTCAAATTTTATTTTTTTTTACATAAAAAGAAAATTCTGTTTTTTGCCCCCACTGGGTTCATATTTTATTGAACATTTTTAGAACCCTTCTCGTCTTCTAAACTGTTCTATAAGTTTCATAATATTGCATTAAAATTTGTAACACCTGAAACAAATCCTGATATTGTAACATAAGCAACCTAATACAAAAAAAGTACAAAATTCTACACACCCCTCTAATAAATGTGTTTTAAGGAAAATCAGCCTTGAACAACATCCTGTTATTTACTCCCAAAGAAAGATAGTGTGTCGTTTAATTAAATGCTGTATTCTAATAAAAAAGGCTGTCAGGACATTATCCATCCTAACTTTATTTCATCTGCTGAATAGTTGATAGTGTGGGTAGCACTTTTTGGGTATTTATCAGCCCCCTCCACACTGCTTTTTGTGTAATCATTAATCTGATATTAAGGATGTTATCTTAATAAAATTCTATGTATGTCGGTTATATGAGGACCAGAAACTCTTCACAGAGATGGATCAACATGCAAGTGAATCAATTTACAAATACCTGCAGGAAGTTTTTTCCAGGAACTTGCGAATATTAATAATAATGATCATTTTTAGAATTTAGAAGGATATTTGTGAGTATTGTAAAGTACTTCTGGTGTACAGATCGATCTTTATATGATACACAAGTCACCTCTCGCTGGATCCTCTCTACACTAATACCAATTTAGATTCTGCCCCAAACCGAGTAAGTCGGAGATCTGGGGATCCTTTATCCTCATAATAGATAGAATCTGGAGATCCTGTTATAATAGATCGGACTAGGATCATGCTGGTGATATATGAAGATGCGGACTTCGTTCTGGTTACTGGCTGCAGAAATGAAGTTGAAGTCTCTTTGGCTTCTGTAGCCGATCTGCTCTCTGGATTCTCAGTGATAAGCAATCAGCCTAATAAGTGCACAGTGTGGCAAGTCATAATAACCAATCAGAATTCATCATCTATTGATTGCAGCAAACGAAATGAGACTAATTTGCTTAAAGAAATTAAATATCAACGCTCTACTTTATGGCGTAGATAAGCTTTGGCTCCCTAAGGGCTGTGGAACTACAAGTCGCAGCATGGGGCTCTTGCAACATCAGCTCCAGCCACAGGTTACCCTAATATTCTCAGAACTATTTTTGTGTGTAGAAATAAAATGAACACTTCAGACACCTAGCCTTCAGTTCTCATATTTATCAAAAACTTAGCAGACTCTCAAACCTGAAAAATTGAATAATAAAAACAGTAATAACAAAGAGAGAAAAAAAGTGATACAAAAGTGTTTGATAGATTATTTATTTTTGGGACAAATATGTTGAAAGTTGTAAAGTAAGATTTTAAAAAAGCAAAGCTTAGTAAATAGCTGGGGAGAGCAGTGGGGGCCCCCACCCTTCCCTTCACCCTGGCACCCCCAGCTCTCCCTTACCTTGCCCGGAGTTCGCAGCGCACTCCCCACTGCTGCGCTACACAAACATCCCCCAATCAAAGGGAACAATAGAAAAAAGGAGTCGGAGGTTCTGCCCCTGCAATTTGGAAGCTTCATGAACCGTCATCCGGATCCAAGGCCAAGATGCATGAAAGAGCCCCTGGGGAGGGCAGTTTTTTTTTTCTTAGCACTCAGTCATCCCTGAAGATTGGGGGGGGGGGTGCTGTAGTGATCTGGTAGAATAAAGATCTGCTCAAGTCATCCAGGTATCAGATGGGTCCTCCCAGTAGCCAGATCCCAGCCAAGTAGATCCCAGGTGTGGAGGTGATCTGCTGGAGGCAGCCTGTATCAGTGAGATCCCAGCACAGTGGCTGCTGCAGCATCTCCTGCCCACTTGTCTTTTTATCTGCTCTATCCAGCAGCCAACTAACCAGTCTCCACAAATCCGACTACAATTTTCACTGCTTCAGACACACTAAACTTTTGTTGTTTTTTTTCCTCCTCTTCCTTTCTGCCTCCCTCCTCGTTTTTCTAAACTTCCCTTAATCCGAGGTTTATGGGCAGAGGCATTAAGAAAATTCGCCTGCAATTTGGGATTAGACAAATACTCTTATTACAAAAAGGGTTTGTGCCACTGGATAGCTTGTGAGCTGAGCAGATCAGAGCAGTGCCAGGCCAGCACAGTGTCACCAGCAGCCCCAATATTGGGGACCAGTCCTAGATAGGGCTCTCCATTCTGTGAAGGCAGATCATCTATACAGATATTACAAATCACGACTAGGAATTCCCATCCATCTCTAGACACGATCAGATGAGCAACTCCAGAGACCAGGGAGAAGATAGCAACAACCTCTAGCATAGAAAGTTCGCAGTCCTTTTTTTTTTCTTTTTTTCTTTTTAGAGAGAGTTAATTATTTTTGTGAATGAGCCGCTGAGTCTTTGTTCACAGAGAAAGTGGATTGTACAGATGAGAACCTGAACCCCCCCCCCCCCCCCAACCTTTCCTAACACCCCCCTGTACACTGATCGCCCCCAAAAATAAGTTCGATTTTATTTGCTTGCTTTGAACATCTGTCTCCTACTTTTTTTTATAAAGAAAACACTTTTGGTGATTGTCATAAATAACCCCGAAAAGTCCCAAAAATCTGCCAATACTGTCTTCTCTGTTCGTACGATGGGTGACAGCCGACAGAAGAACGACTTTAATTTTCGTTTCCCCTACAGGAGAGATTACTGAAGAAATTCTGAATGAGCCTTTGTCCAGGAAAAGTATTTGACACTGATTTTATAATCATGATTAATAAATCTCTGAAAGCCCCCTTTAATATATATATATATATATATATATATATGTGTGTGTGTGTGTGTGTATATATATATATATATGTGTGTGTGTGTGTGTATATATATATGTGTGTGTGTGTGTGTATATATATATATATATATATATGTGTGTGTGTCAGAGGATAAGTCCCATCTTTTAAGTGATCTAATAATAATTGTAGGATTCATACCTAAGAACACACAACAATTCTTTCTGGTTATCTGGATACCTTGTGAGCTGATCAGATTGGTTTTAGTTTTATGATTTATTTTATAATCAAAATTAGTTTTATCCTTGATTTTATAATCATCACTGGATTTATAATTGATCTTAAAGCCATGATTGGTTATATCGTTTATTGTATAGTCATGATTATTCCTATAAGACCCCTTTTAATATAAAAAAAAAAACATTTTAGGTTAGAGGATAATTCCCAACTTTTAAGTAATCTATTATTATTAATACCTAAGAATACGCAGTTTAATCCTTTCTAGTTATTTGGATATCTTGTCAGCTGACCAGATTGGTTTTATCATTGATTTTATAGTCATGATTGCTTCTATCATTGATTTTATAGTCATGATTGCTTTTATCATTGATTTTATAGTCATGATTATTCCTAAAAGACCCCTTTTAATATATAAACAAATGTGTTTTAGGTCAGAGGATAAGTCCCATCCTTTAAGAGATCTAATATTAATAGTAGTATTCACATCTAATAATAAGAATACACAACAATTATCCTTTCCTAGTTATTTGATTAGTTTATTACATAAAACATACAGCAAACTGATTACATCCTTCTTCTTTTATAATAGAATTCAATGTACCTTCTCCATAGAATACGTTATAAACAGAGATCGACAGACGATAACGAATTATTTTGTAGTAAGACTGTAGTGAAATGCTGTCCAATATTTCCTTTCTACGTTTGTTATGACCGATGACTATATTATCATTTTATTTATTTGTTATGAATTGCTGGTCGGCGATCGGAGTAAATAAAACACAAGCTTGGGGATGTCGTGAACTTTAATTGGCAGAATACTGAAATGGATTCGATGGTAATGATAGGCCAGTATTAAGTTTTCTGCAGTCCTATAAATCAGATCTAATAATAGAGGTGATGTGTGTTTCACTTTGTTGTCTTTGAATATATATTAGAGATCAGTCCTGAGTGTGGGATGTTGTCCCTCACTGTGACTTGTATCAGTCCCTGTGTGTTCTGTCTCTGGGCTGACACTACTCTATACAGTCAATCCAGTTCCCCTCTCCTGTGTCTCCCTCGTATTCCGTACACAGCCAGCTCAGTATAGATCCGGGAGGCGTGTACAGGCCAAGTCCTAGCTCGCCGCGCCATTGGCTCGCAGGCCTGTCAGTCTCGGTGGACGCCGGCGCTGATTGGTGAAGGCGCACGGCTACGCGGCCGCCCCTTGCTCACTTACAAGGGGTAGGGCAAGAGGAGGGTGATCAATCTTCATCAGTCCACATTTCCAATCACCTAAAGCGCCCGGCGTACGACAACTACTCTTCCGACAAGGTAAATCACTTGATTTATACCCTCTGCCTGGCCTGACAGCCGGCTAGTCCCTGTAGGAGCGAAGTTGTGATTGGGATGGGGAGGGGGAGCAGAGGCTGAACACTGGGATCTTCTACAGACCTGCGATCGCCCCAGACAAGAGCCATCTGGGGGTGAAGGTGGCCTCGATAGGGGTGGAAGTGGCCCCGATGGGTGAGAGTAGAGCCCACTTTGCTGCCTCCATGCCATCATGGCACTGCATAAACTTCCATGGAGAGGAATCGTCTCACCTGAACTGATCTCCTGTTTGTTTTGAGTCTTCCTCTTCCCCCCCCCCCCTCCTCCTCCTCGGGATTATACAACAGGGCAGGTCCACTTGCCAAAAAACTTTCTAAACAGAAGGATCGCCATGTTCCAGGCTGGATGAGGTGCTGGACTGCAGTATACATGGTGATCGGGGGGTGTGTGGGGTTATTGTATCTGTGTGTGTCCACAGCACATCCACCTGGCTGGAGTAAGTTATGTAAATGGAATGCTTGTGTGCGATCTCCATTCATTAATGCTGGCTGGAGGGGGCATTAGCCTATCAATGGGGGCCATCTGCAAAATGTTTACGTGGAAAATAAATTCCAGGTGCTCGGATCTCCCGAATTGGTCCATATGTAAAGTGGGGTGATTGTGGCCGGCCGGGATCGGGGGGGGGGGGGGTTAAATCCAGAGATTTGTAGATTTGGGGGAATAAAAAAAACAAAAACAAACGTGTATTCTGTAGGAGGACCCAGGCCGGGCAGCTGTCAGTCCAGGAGGTGCTGAAAGTCGGTGCCTGATCATTATTAATAAATATCTGGGGTAGTTTTATTATTAATAAATATCTGGGGTGGGGGTTGTTCTTTTTTTTTTCTTTTTTTAAATATCTGGGGTGGGGGTTGTTTTGTTTTTAAATTATAAATATTTAGGGGTGAGGGTTTTATTTTAAATAATAAATATCTGGGGTGGAAGTAGTTTTATTATTAATAAATATCTGGAGTGGGGGTAGTTTTATTAATAATAAATATCTGGGTGGGGGTAGTTTTTATTATTAAGAAATATCTGGAGGGGGGGCAGTGTTTATTATTAGTAAATATCTGGAGTGGGGGTAGTTTTATTATTAAGAAATATCTAGAGTGGGGGCAGTGTTTATTATTAGTAAATATCTGGCATGGGGGTAGTTTTTATTATTAGTAAATATCTGGGGCAGGGATATTTTTTTATTAAATATTTTGGGTGAGGGTATTTTTTTATTTTAGATTTCGAGTGGTTTTTTTCTATTAAATATTTGGAGTGGGGGTAGTTTTTTAAATTAAATATTAGGCGTGGAGGTAGTTTTTTTTATTAAATATTAGGCGTGGGGGTAGTTCTTATTTTCAAAAGACCAAATTACATTATTTTTGTTTATTTTTGCTGTTGGTTAAAAATAGTTTTTCTTTTTCAACGAGAAAACAAAGTCTAATTTCTTGTAGAAAGTACACATTGTGATCTTTTGAATCTTAAAAAAATAAAAAAAGATGTAACTTTCATACTTTAGACTGCCCATGAAAAGTATATTCTGGACTTGCTGGTCTTTCCTGAAAGTGAAATTGCTGGGGGCTCCAAGTGAGAGGGCAGTTCTCCCCTGGTTGGTGCTGGAGCACTGGCGGGACTCAGGAGGTCGGTGCTGTAGCACTGGCTGGGTTCAGGGGGATCAGTGCTGCAGAAGTTCAGGGGTGTCGGTGCTTTTATTTTCTTCCTGTTGCAATTAATTAGGATTTGTTTTTGTTCCAGGGTTTAGAGAGATCTACTTGGAGGACAAAAAGGAAAGAAAAAGAGGAAAAGAAAGTTTTATCGGTGTGAAGACAATACAAGGACAACAAACTGAGTGTGTGGATTAATCGGGACTCCCGTCCAGCTGTTAGCATGATGTCATACCTCAAACAACCCCCCTATAGCATGAATGGATTGGGGCTCACGGGACCCGCCATGGATCTGCTGCACCCATCTGTGGGGTACCCAGGTAAGCCCCCCTGTACAGGGTTCTCCAGGCCCCAGTCCTGCTCTGTGTTAATTCTAATGATTGGAATATTAGGCTGACCATACATTATACAATTTTCTTCTTTATTTCCTTTATATTTACCTTCAACTATGTAGTACAAGGGCCTGCCTGACTGCATACAAAGTGTTTACGTTTGACCTCATATTATATGTTTTTGGTAAATCTAAAGAAAATGTATACAAACAGATTGTATAATGTATGGCCAGCCCTATCATAGATTTATTCCTCTGACATTTTTTCAACAACTTTTGCTTTGTTATAGGATATTTCTTTTCATAGCCTGGATCTTACTATAAATGAGTAATCCACTTTTATTATTTGAATTTCTCCTATTACTTTATTAGTAGATATTTCTCTCTTTGCTGACGTTTAAAGGTCACATTTTTTTTAAATGTGAATCATTTTGTTTCTGCGATCCTTCAGAATAATCCCTGTACGGTATAATAATTGGTCTGATTATCAGAATGACTTTCCAGTCTGTAAAAGTCAGATATGCAGCTTACAGAAATCGTTTAATAGAAACACTGAAGCATTGCAGATCCTAGAAATAGTTTATTGGGGGAAAGAAAGAGATTGCAGAGTGAATGAGTTCTCAGATGTCCTATACATGTATGTTGGCTGTGACATGAAGCAGACCCAATAATTGTACATGTGATGATGTATGTCGGGTAGTCGAGGGTGAGTTCATTGCGAAATATTGAGAATCTAATATCCCATAAAATAGCCCCCAGTCTATAGTTGGGTCCTATGGAGGACTAGTGTATGAAGTCCTGTATTCACTTCCATCCCATCGCAGGTAAGCTCACCTGAGGAAATCTACTACCAGGAGGAAGGGCCTACATCCCTCCATACAGCCCGATCTCTGGATTCGGCCATCTTTAGACTTTTCAAAGTTTTATCATAAGTTGTGGAGGGTCAGCGAACGCATAAAAGCGCCGCGTTTAATTCTCTCCACTTTATTATGTACTTCTAGAGCATGAAACCGACAACTCTGAATTATTATAGAGCTCTGGATTTGTGGGCGATTAATTGCAGGGACTCCCAGAGTGGTCAGCCAGGTAGCGCCATGTGTAGCATATTCATTAACAGGAGCTTGGCATTTGTCGCAGGGCGGCTGACTTCTATATAGAGGTGGCCGACTAGTTCTGATCCAAATCCATCCCGAGGGCGGACTTCTCCCCGGATTCATAGAAGACCTAAGATCTAATATTTCCCACCATATCTCTCGTCTCTGCTTCATTTTCAGAATTCAATATTCAGACCACAGGAAAACTTTCACTTCTTGTGAACAAATTAAAAATACAGCAACGTGTTCGATTTCTTACAGCCGATTAAAATCTTCTTATGAGTCCATAACCTGGGATTGTGTCGATTTTAATCGCTGAAGATTCTTGTCATTATTTGACATTTATACATCATGTGCCCATGGAAATGTCTAAATCGCTGTATAATAATATATTGATCCCAGGCACAATCTGGGGCGTTATAGGGTATATGTTATGTATTTGGATATTTATTGTCCGACTCTTTAGTGGAAGAAAAAAAAAAAAAAAAAAAAAAAAAAAAATATATATATATATATATATATATATATATATATATATATATATATATATATATATATATATATATGTGTGTGTGCATATGTAGTTACAGCTTGATTTGAGTGTGTGTGTATGTATATATATATGTGTGTGTGTGTGTGTGTGTGTGTGTGTCTGTATGTATATATATATAATATATGTGTATGTATGTATGTATGTATATATATATATATATATATATATACACATTTATATAGGGTATATTTTAGGCATTTAGCAGCTTCATGTTTGACTGCTTGTCAAAAAATATATATATTTGGGTATATTTCATGTATTTAAAAGTTTCTTGTTTGACTCCTTAAGAAAAAAATATATATGTATATTTTATGTATTTAATAGTTTCATGTCTGTCTTGGTTAAGAAAAAAATAATTATTTTGGGTATATTTCATGTATTTAAAAGTTTCTTGTTGACTCCTTATTTAAGAAAAAAAAAAAATATATATATATATATATATATATTTGGGTATATTTTATGTATTGAGCAGTTTCATGTTTGACTTCTTGTTTAAGAAAAAAAATATTTTAGGTATATTTCATGTATTTAAAAGTTTCTTGTTGACTTCTTACTTAAGAAAAAAAATGTAGGGTATATTTCATGTATTTAAAAGTTTCTTGTCTGACTTCTGATTTAAGAAAAAAAAATATTTTGAGTATATTTTATGTATTTAAAAGTTTCTTGTCTGACTTCTTAATTAAGAAAATGATATTCTGCCAGATATATACTGTTTATGTTGTGTAAGAGCAAGTTTGGTCTTCCCTGTGTATAGTACACATCTGTATTCTGTATATTTCCTTCGGTTGTAAAACCATTACTGTTATTAAATATCTACATAATGTGAAGTGATGACAAATAAATGAGAGGAAGCCAACAGTTTTTAGACTCTGCAAAATCCTTAATTAAAAATCTAAAGTACATTGAATGGTGTTTATATATTAAAAAAATAAAATGTACTTGCAAAAATAATATATATAATTATAGTAATTTAGTATACATATACATTATTTAGTATGCTATTCTATTTAGCATGTACATTTTAGTTTCTGTATTAATTCTAGATCAGGGTTTCCCAACTCTATCATTATCTGAATCTTCTCGCAAAATGATTTTTGATCCAGTACCCCTTGGTGTGGTTTTATTATTTATTACCAGCACACCTACTTGTTTAACTCGTTATGAATTTTTTAGGTGAAAATACATACATCTGGAAATGATACCAGGTATTTTATATATGATTTATCATTAGTTAAACTTCTGATAAATATAAGGTGTATAGCCCCCCTCCCCCCAGGTGCGGGTTGGCTGGTTGGGAAGCCCAGCTGTAGACGGTCAGGTAGGAGCCTGCTGTAGATCCAATGTGTGTGTAGTGACTGATGGCTGTGCACTGTGTCCCCCCCCAGCCACCCCTCGGAAGCAGCGCCGGGAGCGCACCACCTTCACGCGCTCCCAGCTGGACGTCCTGGAGGCGCTGTTCGCCAAGACGCGATACCCGGACATCTTCATGCGGGAGGAGGTGGCCCTGAAGATCAACCTGCCGGAGTCCCGCGTTCAGGTGCGTTCAGCCTGCCCGGGAGTGTCTTCAGTTCTTCCTCTGATTGCTCCCTATCATTTCTCCTCTCATTTCATCACTAAGGCCTCTTCTACAACGTTTTTTTTAATGTGCTATAAATCGGTCATCTCCACTGCAAGAGAGAACTTATTAGGAGCCCCTTTGGGCTCCAAGTGAATTTATGAGACGCTGTCTACTATGGAAGAACAGGGATGGGCACCCTACACCATAGACGAGGACTGTGGTCTGTCCAATCTGCTGACATGTGGAGGCCATTAGGTTCAAGGCGCCCAGAGCCATCCTTCACTGCTCATGTCTGCTGGAGGTGTCACTTGGTTTCTGTAGGTGTGGCCAAGACTGGCTCCAGAAAGTCTGTGGGACAGTGAAGGAGGGTGTGTAGACTTGGGGCCTCTTTATCAGGGTGTCCTAAAGCATGGCTTGGCATCACACAAGTGCCAACAAGTAGATGGTAGGCTGGCAGATCACATGGGCTCTACATGCAAGAACTAAGTTGATAGGAAATCTAGATCGGCATGAATGTGGCGCCCCCTGCAGGAAATGAAGTGTGGCTGAGACCATCATGCAGCATAAGTCATGGGGCTGGTTTAACTGGCCAGGCTTGAGGTTGAGGTTTGAGATTGATCTCCGGGAACCTCATGGAGATAGAAGTCCCAATCTACAAAGTTTTGTTGTTGTTGTTGTAATAACTTTATGTAAACGTCCGAACCGTCTATATCTGGATAAAATATTTGTAGCTTTCTGATGCAATGGTTGATCAGGTTGCACATGTATATATGACACTTCTTTAATAGACCTCAAAACCTGTCATCAAAGTGTAAATTATTCAGTTCCCAGTCCACCCCGGGAGGGTGTTAGATGCTCCATTCATCAGTGCCCATCTGCCTGGCTCTCCATGTTTTCTCTCTAAAGTTTGTCTTTCCAAGAACGTTTTTTTTTCTTAGAGAGTTCATACAAATCGGATCAAACGACTTATTCATTGGGGTGTGGGGGCTTGGAGTTTGGATTTCACTTATTTAGTAATTATTGAGTTTACTAAATATTTGCAGAATTCTAATGGTAAAGCTGTGTATCTCGATGTATGATCTATAATTGGATTTCCTAACCTGGAGGGAATGGTTGTCTGCAAACTGGAGGATCTCCTAAACAGAGACACAGGACAGTTTTTGTTGTCTGTGCCCATCCAGCTTTCAGATCCCTGGGGGTCCCATAGAGAGTGTGGCCAGCCCTACCTGATCTGGGGAGGGTTGGGGGGTCACAGCTCCCACTTTTCACAATCTGTCCCTGTACTTTTGACTGCTAAGGAATGATATTGGTGGATCATCTGTAAACGAATATTGTTTCCGAGAGTTTGGTATACACTGGCTTTCACTACACCTGATCAATGTACCTTACAGATAACCATGGCAATGTTATGAGAACTTCTTACATTTTATGGCCATTTTGCTAAGCTTGATATTCAACGCAGGGATGGGACTTTTTTGTAATGTCCTAGGGCTAGTTCACACTAGATGCTGCCCAGTGCATTTTTTTCCTGCATACGAAATAAATGCGCAGTGTTTTCCATGTATTCCAATGGCCCTAGTTCACACTAGTGCAGTCAGTTCCAGTCTGTTTCTGGTGCAGAAAAATAAAGTAGAACATGCTGCATTTTTTCGTCACAGAACTGTACTGGAACATAGCAAACTGCATCAAAACTGAACCGGAAAAGAGTGTGGTGTGAACTGTAAGCAAAAACTTATCCATCATGCATCTGGAGTGCGTTTTTGTAGTGTGAACTGGCCCTTACCGTGATGGAAATTTCATGATCAATTTAATTTAATTTTCACTTGTTTTATTTATGTATTTAAAATTATAATACACACTAGACGTTGTATGTGCCATAATTTACTTGGTGCAGAGAAGTGCTGTGCAGGGTGACCAGAGTCTGATAAGACCATCATCAGCCCAGGTCTGCGACACTTCTTTCTATTAGCCCCCCCCCCCCCAATTCCTTTATAGAATTTGATTACTGCAGGAGAGCAGACATGGCATGGTGCATGGCATGGTGCATAGAATGGTGCATAGAATGGTACATGGCATAGTGCATAGCATGGTGCATAGTGCATAGATTGATACATGGCATGGTATGGTACATGGCATGATGCATGGAATGGTACATGGCATAGTGCATAGCATGGTGCATAGATTGATACATGGCATGATGCATGGAATGGTACATGGCATAGTGCATAGCATGGTGCATAGATTGATACATGGCATGATGCATGGCATGGTGCATGGAATGGTACATGGCATAGTGCATAGCATGGTGCATAGATTGATACATGGCATGATGCATGGAATGGTGCATGGAATGGTACATGGCATGGTGCATGGAATGGTACATGGCATGGTGCATGGAATGGTACATATGGCATGGTGCGGTCACTATAAATGTGAATCGTGCGATAATGCTCCTCTGTGTGTGAGGACTCCTGAATCATAGATCTATTATTGGTTACTCAAGGGTTAGAACTGATTTTGATTAAAGTATTTGTAATGAACGAAGACTTCTTATATCCGTGTAATTCCTATAATAGATCCTTACTCCACTTTTACAATTCTTGCTCCTCTGGCTAATGACAGTAATATAGGATGCTGGTTCAAGTGTAGGCTTTATCTTTATAGAGGATATGGATTACAGTTATAATTACATTCCTAGTTCATTTTGATTATTTCCTTTAAACTTTCACGATGGATCAGTGCAGGTACTGTCAGTGAGCAGTGATCCTCCTATGCTGGGTGATCACTGTTCTAGTACCTGCACTATGGGGGTCAGCTACTTCTTATTCTTTGGGTAATAAATCTCCCTGGAAGCTGATATGGAGTGATGACTGCATTTCATGATTCCTCTGTTCCAGTATTAGATTTATCAGGTTTATAATAATAATAATAATGTGTCTTGGGACAATTATTATCCCTTTGTTTATAGTGCTCCTTGTATAAGTTGTTCTTCATGTGATCACTATTTTACTAGTGCCTCCAGTTCTGTGACCCCAGACAAACTTTATAAAGAGGAATAGTACATAGTGACACAATGAATCTCCCCACTAGTGTAATATTCCTGTGTGATAAAACATGCCTAATATTCCTCTGTATAATAATCCCTCCTGCAGTAACATTTATTTATTTAGATCCTAGTAAGAAGTTGTGTTCTTTATTACTTAGGAATAGACTTGTACACACTAGCAGTGATGTTTAATGCTCACTTCTACTGTGGGGGGGTTATTTACTAAAACCGGAGAGTGCAAAGTCTGGTGCAGCTCTGCATAGAAACCAATCAGCTTCCAGTTTTTATTGCCAAAGTTTAAATATACAAACTGAAGTTAGAATCTGACTGGCTACCATGCACAGCTGCACCAGATTCTGAGTGCACCAGTTTTAGTAAATCTCCCCCTCTGTGTGTTATAATCCTCGTAGTAACCTTCTGTTATGATGTCTTTATGTTTCCTGTAAGGAACTTTAGCCATCAAAGTCCAGGAATCTTTAGAACATAATAATAATAAATCTGTACTTTGAGTAATGTTTGTGTTATAATCGAATTCCTCTGTTTTATAATATTCCTTGTAGTAATCATCTGTTTTGTGATGTTCTTATGTTTCTTGTAAGTTAGTGTTAGCCCCCCAGCTTCCAGTAATATCTATAACCTAGGAATGGCAAGTGTACACACTGACAGTGAGGATTAAAGCTCCCATTTGAGTTCTGTTCCTGTGGGTTTTAATACTCCTATTATTTCTCTGTATTGTAATGTTCCTTATAGTTGCAGTTTGTAATGTGGTGTTCTGTTTCTTAGTCCCCCAACTCCCAGTCATGTTTATACCCTAGGAACAGACCCTGTACCCTCTGGCAGTGACAGTGAGGATTAATGTCCCCATCTGAGTAATATTCCTGGGTGTTCTCAGTTTATTATTTCCCTTTTATAATAATCCTTGTAGACACTTTGCTTTGTGGTAGTATGTTACTTGTAAGGAGCATTAGTCCCTCAACTTCCATGAATCTGTATAATATGGAAATAATTCCATACACACTGACAGTGAGGATTAATGTTCCCATTATGAAAATATTCTTATTACAATCTTCTTATTCCTCTGTTTTGTCATTCCTTGTAGTCACAGTCTTCTTTGTGGTCTTATGTTTATCCTAAGGATCGCTAGTCCCCCAACTTCCAGGATTCTTTATAACCTGGGCATAGATCTGCACTCTGACAGTGAGGATTAATGTTCCTTTTCTGAGTGTTAATGCTGTGGGTTATAATACTCCTATTATTCCTCTGTATTGATGTTCTCTTCTAGTATTTACAGTAGTCTCGTACATTAATAATAGTCCCATTAATGATGATCTCGTTCCTCTGTGTACCGCAGGTCTGGTTTAAGAACCGCCGCGCTAAGTGCCGGCAGCAACAGCAACAGCAGAGCAGCACCGCGGGGGCCAAGAGCCGGCCGGCCAAGAAGAAGTGCAGCCCCGCCCGGGAGAGCTCTGGATCGGAGAGCAGCGGTCAGTTCACCCCACCCGCAGTGTCCAGCTCCGGCTCTTCATCCTCCTCCTCCTCCTCCAGTTCCAACTCCTCCGGGAACCCCAGCCTAGGAGCAGCGTTGAATGGAAGTACTCCTATAGCCTCTTCCATCTGGAGCCCCGCCTCTATCTCCCCAGGCACTGGCCCCGCCCCTGGCTCCGCGTCCGACCCACTAGGACCCGGAAGCGCCTCTTGCATGCAGCGCT